>NC_052350.1:57502951-57574897 GCF_009727055.1 Benincasa hispida | reverse complement strand
GAAGATAGAAACATTCTGACCACGCTTGAAGACTGAAGTCCTTTGAAGATGCAAGCATTCTGAAGGCTGAAAAAGATACAAGCATTCTGAACACGTTTGAAGAATGAAGTCCTTTGAAGATACAAGCATTCTTCCAAGAATCAAAGCTCAAGAACGTCCACACGTGTCGCTTTTATACATCAAGTGTACGCGTTCAATCGAGAGAGAATCAGAGGATCAAGTACTAGAGATCGAACCACATCACATCAAATCAATATCAACACCAACTTAAGTTCAACTCCACGAAACAAGTTTCTCTGGAAGCCTCGTGCGAATACTAATCATCCAAGAAGATCAACAAGCCTAAAGACCGATCACCCAAGAAGATCATCAAGCCCAAAGACCGATCACCCAAGAAGATCAACAAGCCCAAAGGCCGATCACCTAAGAAAATAAAAAAGCCCAAAGGTCGATTATCCAAGAAGATCATCAAGCCCAAAGGCCAATCATCCAAGAAGATCATCAAGCCCAAAGGCCGATCATCCAAGAAGATCATCAAGCTCAAAGACCGATCATCCAAGAAGATCAACAAGCTCAAAGGTCGATCATCGAAGAAGATCAAAAAGCCCAAAGGCTGATCGTCGAAGAAGATCAATAAGCTTAAAGACGGATCGTCCAAAAAGACCAACAAGCCCAAAGGTCGATCATTCAAGAAGATCAACCAGCTTAAAGACTATAGTTATTTTGAAAGCATCAAAATAATATGTATTAGAGACTGTATTCACTTTCCATAAAATTAATACAAATACAAAGTTCAAGTTTCACGAAATAAATTTCTCTTGAAATCTCGTGCGAACAGTAACTTCTCTTCTAAATTATTACTTTTAATAAGAGGTAGTTTTAGATGAAGAGGTTTTTCTTTTGGTAAATATTTAAAAAACTACAGTTGAAAAATATTTTTATCGTGATCAAAGCACATACAATTAAGAACCATCACGTTTTTAAACATTGTGAAAGTATGTTTTTGATAATTCAAAAGCGAGTGGTTTATGGAAAAACACTTACTTGATGTTTTTGGCTAAAACAAAAAAGATTGGGAAAATTACGAAAAGTACTTTGCAATTAACTAAAAACACATTTCACAATTCTAAAACTCATGTTCGTATGGTATTTCTCAATATTTTTAGAAATTGAAAAGCACTTTTATCTAACAATCTAACCATCTATTAAAAAAAATTAATTTTCTCTTTTGGCAATTTTAGTTGATGATCATTGGGATATATTATGTAATTTTACATTTAAATTATTAAAAAAATCTCTAATCTCTAATTCATGAAAAGCATTTTAAAAAAAATCACATTTTATCTTTAATAATCTCCACTTCTATTTAAATAAAGGATTTTTTTTGTTTAAAAAAACCATATTTTATCCTCTAAACTCTTATTCACAATTTTTTTTAAAAATCACATTTTATCTTTAATATCTACATCAAATTAAATAAAGGTAAACAAATTAAAAACAAATCACAATTTATCCCCTAATCTCTTATTCACGATTTTTTCTAAAAAAATCACAATTTATCTATAATGATCTATACTTCCTATTAAATAAATGAACATTAAAAAATAATAATAAATAAAATAATGATTCGAGATATAAATTTTCTCTATGAATAGCTAATTCCAAGCTCCCCTTTTCCATCCGGTATCTTTTTTTTTTTTTAAAAAAAAAATTCTTTTTATTTTGTTAACTGACTCTCTCTAACTTCTTTACCTTATTCTTCTTCTTTTTAGAAATTTTGTTGTAGGTATTTTTTAATTTTGTTAATAGCAACATCTTTTCCAATATTTCTTTTCCTTCCTTGAAGTTTAGTTTCTTTGTTTCAAGTATCTCTTCTATCTTCTATAGGAAGATCTCACATTTTCCTCTCCTTTTTGGTTTAACCTATGTCATCTTTTTCATTTTTTTTTTTTTTTTACTTTTCAATTTTGTAAAAACATATAGAGTAATTTGATTTAACATTTTTTATATGCTTTTATTTTTTTTTCTATATACACAACAAACTCAGCTACTGATCCTCACTTACCGAAGAAGGTGAAGAAAATACTTTACTTTTAAGGTTCAAGATTCTTCTCAAAGTTCGAACAATTTAGAGGTCATCAAAGTTATAGAGAAAAAAGTGATTGTTTTAATGCTTTTGTAGTTGATCGTTTTAATTAGTTTTTTCACATTTTTTATTTTTGTAAATGCACACAAATGTGTTTAGGGGTTTATAATAATTTTTACTATTTTTTACATGCTTTTTTTCTCTTTTCAAATTTGTTATAAGTACACACCAATTCACTAAAAAAATGGAATAAAGTTTAAAATCAAGAAGAAATCATTACAAATCAAAATAGATTAAGTTTTTAGAGTTTCTTTTTGCGTAAAAAAATTATATTTTTGTTGAAATTAAAATTTGAGAAATAATTGAAATTAGGAGCATAATCAATTCATCTTTTCTACGACTAGGAACGAATCATTATAAAATTTTATACAAAATAAAAAACAATAATATTCTGTATTATTTAAGTTTGAAATCAAAGGCATCATCCAAATCAATTAAAAAAATTTAATATAGATAAGGTTGTAATGAAAAATAATTATACTTTGGTTTAAATTAGAGTTTAAAACTAAGAGAATAATCAAATCAACTATTCTAAAAAAATAAAAATAGAAAAATAGAAAAATATTTTGGTTTAATTTAAATTTTAGAATTAGGAGGCTAATCGAATCATTCAATAATTTTTTTTTATTAATTAGAAAAATTTCACGATATATATATATTTTTAAAAAATATTGGTTTAGATCAAAATTTAAAATTAAGAAGATAATAAGAAAACTAGCTAAAAGATTATTATCACAAAGTTTTAAAAAAATAAAAAATAATTATTTTGGTTTAATTTAAAATCTAAAAGTAAGAGGGTAATCAAATTATTCAATAAAAAAATAGATAAACTATAAAAAATGTCTCTCAACTTTACACTTTGTGTCAAAAATGCCTATGAAGTTTTTAAAAAGTTTTAAAAGTACCTATAATCTTAAAAAAAAAAAAAAAATTCAAACAATACCCTTGTCGTTAGTTTTGGATGGAAACTGTTAAATTTTGTTTGAAAAATACCCCTGAACTTTCAAAACGTTTAAAAAATATTCTTAACTTAATAAAAGTTCAAAAATACCTCCACCGTTAGTATATGAACAAAAATTGTTAATTCCTCGTGACAAAAATGACTTTAAAAATTAAAAAAAAAATGCTTCTACTGATCAATTTGTTTGAAGTTTTTTAAGTTTGAAAAGAACTAATTTTAAAATAAATTATATAGATATGATCATTTTTTTTCGTATAACTGCTCTCATATTTCTCTTAAATTTTCAATTATTCGCTTATATCAATTTTCTCAACAACCAAAATAAAAACCAACATTTTAAGTTAAAACATAAAATACCATAAAATTTCACAAAATTCCAAAATAAAAATCTCCTCTTGAAACATACCAAAATGATAAATAATCAAATAAAAAAAGTATTAGCCTAAATCATGTTGGTTCGTAGGGATTTAATATTTATTTTAGTTCTTAGATAGGCTATCAAGCAAAAGAAGCCGTCCGGACGTTTCGGATGCAATTGGGGCTTAAATGGAGCAATTAGCAAACAATGAGAGGCAAAACGGTGAAATTGAGCAAGTGCTACGACACTTGTGCCCCGCGCCATTTAGAGAGATAGCCTACTAGGCAAGCATTGCAGTCTTGCCCTATGGTGCCGCATTTGTCACACCCCCTCCCAAACTATCTGCTAGCTTAGTCAGGGAGATGGCGTGAAGCCAACAGACATCGTCCTCTTCTAACGATACCTGTTGACCCTTCTGAAACGTTGAACCTGATAAACATACTAACCTTAGATATAAAATACTTTACATGGAACACAACATAGCGGAACAACCTTTAGACACACATGAAGTGCAATCCTAACATATCTCTGTTTGGAAAATAACCTGATAGAGATATCACAACCAAAAACATATCCAACTGGGGTTTACACAACCACGACATCTAGTGCTTACACAACCATAAACTATCCAGTTCTTACAAAGACATTTACAATACAAACAGACACAATGTACAACTCCACCCACGTATGGAGCTTGATCTGGAAGCTTTTAGCAAAAAACAGACTTTGGCAGTTATCAGGCACCGGGAGCTCGATCTCTACCTGAAAAGTGGGAAAACATTTTGAAAGAGTGAGCTACGAAGCCCAGTGAGAATTTAAAACTGTAAATCCGCAAATTAGAACACGTGATAAACCTTTAAACGTATGAATCTGTTCAATCAAAGCATTAAACATAAACGTGTAACGCTAAAAGCTTTCTTAAATATTCCGCAAGTACGTTATTAAAATCTAGTAAGGCATATCAAGTATGTAAAACATTTTAACTAACATAACAAATCAACGTTGTGTAGGGCACGCCTAGTAAGACCAAAATTTACTAGCTCTATGATGTAGTGGGGCCCGCCCAGCACTCCAATCGTCTTTTTCGAAGTGGGGCCCGCCCAACACTGACGACAACATCGTTGTCACGGAGTACACTCAACGTCAACAATGGAATATAACCTGTGTGCACACGGTACCATATAGCTTTGGGCTCAATATCTCAGTCATGTAGTCAATAAAAGTCTCAGAAAACCACATGAAAATACCTAAACATGCCTGCTTATCTTTATATTTCGTAAAACTCAAGCTTACTTCAATTTGCTCGTGAAAAACTGAAAATTCTTTAACAGTTACTTGCTAATACATACTTTACTTTAAATGATATTCGTTTTCAAACTACTTTTCAAGAATTCAATAATCACCGTGCTCGTATATAAAACGCTCATTTTAGAAAATCTAAGCCTCAAACTTATGCTTGAAACCCATCATAGAAATATGATCATTCATAAGTTTCATATGAAGCATGTAAACCATTTAAGCATAAATTTACAGTTTAGAAATATTTTTTCGAAATTCGTTTTGTCACTTCACAGTCTTGGCTAGTTCCCTGGTCTGTAGGACTCACCTATTTCCTCATTGGCCTTGTTAAAAAACCAAAAACCGAGCATCAGAACTATAAATCGTCTTGTCATTCCATGCTCATGAATTCTAAATTCTAGAAATAAAATCATACTTCACACTTTTTTTTCCAGATTTTCCAGATTCAATATCCTAACTTCCTATACTCATAGCTTCCTCAATACTTGACCAAAATTAATTTACTATATATCAAACTCTTCATTTTTGAACCCTCTACAACTTACCTGAAGGAATAAAAACGAGGTTCTAAACGGATTTGTCCAGAAATCCCCTAAACGCAGCAAATACAGATTCGTACTTCTCTGCTACCCTCTACCTTTCTCTTGAAATGAAACCTACTTCTAGTCATTTTTGGCTCACAAATTCTTCATGTAAGTTATAGGAAATTGAATAAGATTTTCAACCATACCCAATTGATCTTCTAATTCAACCTGTTCACCCCAGAATGTTCGAAAAACCAGAGAAAATCAGAGATCCTTCTGATTTGCACGAAAATTCTGTGCTCTGTATTCCTTTTCAAAAACCATTAACTTAACATCAGATTTAGTCAAGCTTCCTTCAAGAAATTTGTTAGAAAATGGATTAACTTTCAAGGAAGTTAGGCCTCATCTCTTAGTTCTTCTTGTGTAGCTCAAACCGACTTAAAAACCAGAGATAGGCAGGTTGAACCCAGATTCTTCCATGGTTGCACTTGCATGAACTTTTTCCTCCCTTCTTGAACCTCCAACCTGCAGCAAGCTTCTTCTTCCTCTTCCTTCATTCTCTCTCTCGAAATGATCTGAAAATCTGATGGGAAATGATGGAGAAATGGGCTGAAATGAGTTAGGCGGTGGTGGGTTCTCACTTAATACCATTAAGCACCGAATGGGTTCCCATTTCTTTTCATTTTCTTTTCTTTCTTTCTTTTCTTTATTTCATTTCCGTTTTTTCTTTTATTTATTAATAAATTCCAAAATTATCAAAGACAACCTCAACCAAAAGCTTTGCCATTTTTCTTCAACAATGGAACAACAATAACTTAAATCCAACATCCTACAATATGTGACAAGAGCAAATAATCAAAGGAAAGTATCAGGTTTACAACTTACCTCCCCCTTATGAAATTTCTTCCTCGAAATTTAGAAGTCCTTAGGTGAAGAGTGTCGGGTAACTTCTCCTCATCTGGTTTTATTATTCCCAGGTTGCCTCCCCCACTCTGTGATGTCTCTAAAGGACCTTCACGAGTGGGATCGTTTTGTTCCTCAAAACTTGCTCCTTTCTGTCGAGGATCTGAACCACTCCCTCTTTATAACTCGTCTTCTTTCAGCTCAACCGGTTGTGCTTGCAACACATGTGATGGATCTGGAATATATTTCCTCAACATGGACACATGGAAAACATCATGTATTCGAGCAAGTTCTGCTGGCAACTCAAGTCTATAGGCATCTGGTCCAACTTGTTCTATTATCCGATAAGGACCAATATATCTAGGACTCAGCTTACCTTTCCTCTCATAGCGAAGAACACCTCTCCACGGAGATAACTTTAAGAAAACTTGATCTCCAACCTGGAATTCTAAGTCTTTTTGTCGCTTATCTGCATAGCTCTTCTGTCGATCTTGAGTTATCTTCAGGTTCTCTCTAATCGACTTAATATTGTCTGACGTAACTTATACTAACTCAGGACCAACTAGCTTTCGCTCTCCCACTTCATTCCAGCATACAAGAGTTCTGCATGGCCTACCATATAAAGCCTTAAATGGTGCCATACCGATACTAGACTGATATCTGTTATTATAAGTAAACTCCATAAGTGATAAGTGGGTATCCCAACTTCCCTTAAGCTGAAGGACACATGCTCTCAACATGTCTTCTAAGGTCTGGATGGTCCTCTCTGATTGACCATCTGTTTGGGGATGAAACGCTGTACTGAACTTCAACTTTGTTCCCATTGCTTTCTACACACCAGGCCAAAACTTAGAAGTAAACCTCGGATCCCTATCTGAAACTATAGACACTGGCACTTCATGCTGACTCACAGTCCTGTCGACGTATAGCTTAGCTAGCTAATCTAGTGTAGACGTCGCTTTAATCGGTATAAACCGTGCTGTCTTGGTCAATTAGTCTACTATTACCCATATACCATCACGTCCACCAGTAGTATGAGGTAATCCAAATAGAAAATCCATGGTAATATGCTCCCACTTCCACTCCGGCACTGGCAGTGAATTAAGGAGTCCTCCTGGCCTCTGTCTCACTGGTTTAAGATCAAACATTTATCAACATATTTGGCTATCTCTCGCTTCATACCAGGCCACCAATAAGTTTTCTTCAAAGTTTCGTACATCTTGGTGCTTCCTGGATGCATAACGTAAGCTGAACTTTGAGCTTCCTCTAGTATAGCACCCTTAAGCTGACTAATACTCGGAACGCATAGTCTTCTCTGCTTAACCATGGCTTCGTCTGCTCTCAACTCAAATTCTGCCTCTGGGCCTTGCTTGGACTTTGCAAGCATCTTCTGTAAGTTACTATCCTCTGGCGACTTCTCACAATCTCTGCTACTAGAGAAGACCTAACCTAAAATTGAGCTAAAAGACTCCCTGAACTCTCTACAGTCATAACCGCCCTGAAACCTCTTAACTCACTTAGCAAGGTTGCTCGAATACCACACAAGGTACTCTTCGGAAGTCTCGACTTCCTACTTAATGCATCTGCCACTACATTAGCCTTACCCGGATGGTATTCAGTTCTAGCCATCGCCTCTGTCTCAGGTTCAGCTCTTTCTGATCAAAGATATACTTTAGGCTCTTATGATCTGTGAAAATGTGGCACTTTTCACCGAATAAATAATGTCTCCAGATCTTCAGTGCTAAAACAACTGCTGCTAGCTCAAGATCATGGGTAGGGTAATTACACTCATGCTTCTTCAACTGCCTTGAAGCATAAGCTATTACCTTTCCTTCCTGCATAAGCACGAAACCTAATCCTTGCCTCGAAGCGTCACAATAGATCACATACTCCTTCCCTGTTACAAGAAGTGTCAGAATAGGTGCTGTCACTAATCTCTTCTTCAGCTCCTGGAAACTCCATTCACATTTATCCAACCACTCAAACTTAACATTCTTCCTTGTCAAAGCTGTCAAGGGTAATGGTAATCGTGAGAAATCCTCAACAAAACGTCTGTAATGTCCGGCCAAGCCTAGGAAACTACGTACCTCTGTTGCACTAGCTGGTCTCTCCCAGTTGACAACAACTTCCATTTTCTGCAGATCAACACTAACTCCGTCCGCTGAAACTACATGCCCTAAGAACACTACGTGTTTCAACCAGAACTCACATTTGCTGAACTTAGCGTAGAACTGTTTATCACATAGTGTCTGTAAAACAATTCTCAGATGTTTCTCATGGGCTTTCCTGTCAATTGAGTAAACTAGTATGTCATCGATGAACACTATCACAAACTGATCTAAGTACTGATGGAAGATCCTGTTCATGAGGTCCATGAAAACTGCTGGCGCATTCGTTAAACCAAATGGCATCACTAAAAACTCATAGTGCCTATACCTTGTCCTGAATGCTGTCTTAGGAATATCTGATTCTCTAACCTTTAAATGGTGGTATCCTAACCTCAAATTAATCTTAGAGAACACTGTTGCTCCCCTTAACTGGTCAAATAAGTCATCAATGCATGGTAGATGATACTTGTTACGTATCGTGAACTTGTTTAACTGCCTGTAATCAATGCATAACCTGAGGGTACCATCTTTCTCCTTCACGAATAACACTAGAGCTCCCCAAGGCGATACACTAGGCTTGATGTATCCCTTGTCAACTAGTTCTTGTAATTGCACCTTCAACTCCTTAAGCTCGCTCGGAGCCATTCTGTACGGCGCCTGTGAAATAGGTATTGTTCCTGGTAACAATTCAAAGTGAACTTCACCTCTCTATCAGGTGGAAAACATGATAGATCAGCTGGAAAAACATTAAGAAATTCGTTCACTACAGGAACATCTTCTGGTTTTAGCTTTTCTTCTTGTACCTCTACTACGTGTGCAAGAAACGCTGTGCAACCCTTTCTCAACTACTTCTCAACTTTCAGAGCTGAAATCAAACTCGTAGTAATAATCTTCCTCTCACCCCTGAAAACCACTTCAGCCAAACCTGGTTTCCTAAAAGTCACTTCCTTCCTATGGTAATCCATAGAAGCATAGTGAGTGAATAAGAAATCCATTCCCAAAATTACATCCAACGCTTGCAACTCTAGTGGAAGAAGATCCACTAGCATACTGAGACCTTCTACTAAAACCTCACAATCACGCAACACTTCATTGACTAATAAAACGTCACCAACTGGAGTGTATATAACTAACCCCTCAGATAAAGGCTTTAGCATCCTATTCAGCTTAGTTAGAAACATATTAGAAACAAAGGAATGCGTAGCACCTAGATCTAATAAAACACGTGCAGGTACATTACAAATAAAAACTGTACCAGTAATCACGTTTGATGCATCCTCTGCTTCCTGTTGAGTCATAGCGTAGACTTTTCCCTGCTGCTTAGGTCTCCCCACAACTCCCTTCTGCTTTGCACTGCTGGTGCCCTCTTCTGCAACCGCTGAGACTCTCGACTGCTCAACTGTGTGGGACTCAACACCCTGGACCCTCTGAACTGCTGCTCTCAACTGTGGACAGTCTCTCTTGAAATGCCCTGGCTGTCCACATTGGTAACACACACTGGCACCAACAAGACATTGACCCCGATGATTCCTGCCATAACTTGCACATGAGGTTCTCCTGGTTTCACTAGTAACGGACTTCTGACCCATCTGCGGTCTTGCTGCTGAACTAGCAGACTGACTGGGTGCTTTCTGGCTTTGCCTCTGATAGGCACTACCTGAATTCATCTGCCTTGATGAATGGTCACCAGTCCGACGCTTAAAGTCTTGACGGCCTGAAACATTCACTCCAGGTGTGAACCTCCGCTGCTCATGACCTCGGAAACCACTAGCTGTTGAAGCCCCACGACTAGGCTCCAATACTGATTTCTCCTCTGTTATACTCTGCTCCACACGTAGGGCAGTCTCTACTAACTGGGAAAAATCCGTCCACTTAGCAATAGCTGTAACCGGCATACGTATCTCAAAATGCAGCCCTCTTCCAAACCTTCGACACCTGTCATTCTCAGATGCCACAATCACGGGAAATAGACTACTCAAAAATTTCACATTGATTTTGTTTTTTTATCAGCATACCGTGAAAGCTCAATACTTTCTCTCGTACTCGGCCACTGAAAGTGACCCTTGCTTCAGCCCTAGGAACTCATCTCTCTTTGCCTCACAGTATGTGCTGGGATAATACTTGTCTTCGAATATGCCTCTGAAAGTCTGCTAGTCTAACGTACGTGCATCACTGCGCCTGGCTAATATGGATTTCCACCATCCCTCTGCCTTATTCTACAGCAGGAATGTGACCAATCTGACTTTTCACTCCTCAGGACAGCTCATCACATCGAAGCATTTCTCAAACATATTTAACCAATCTTCAGCGTCAGCTGGATCTGTGGAACCCTCAAACAATGTCGCTCTTAATTTCTTCAGCCGTTCTATTCCATACATCTTTTTCGGATCACCAGGCCCTGCTCTCTCTGGCCTACTTACCTCATGTGCAGATCTAGAAAACTACTCGTTTCCTGCTTCAGTCGGAACTCTCGGGGTACTGGTTCCTCTTTCAGATTGACCTTGGGTAGGATCCTGCGTCCCATCCTGATTCTGCCTGCGTCGTTTGCTGGTACGTGGTGGCATGACTCCTATAACATATCAACACATAAGACATGCTATAGATACTTAACTTAGATGCATGATATTAAACTTCTACCCACATTCTAGTCCTGACTGGACTCACTCTTATCTATACTTGGACCATATTATGCTAGTTCTATCTGAACTGACTCAACGTCTAACTATTTACTTCCTAGATTCTTCTAAGCACTAATTGCTCTGTCTCATTTCCCATGGAGCTAATCGCTCTGATACCAAGTTGTCACACCCCCTCCCAAACTATCTGCTAGTTTAGTCAGGGAGATGGCGTGAAGCCAACAGACATCGTCCTCCTCTAACAATACCTGTTGACCCTGCTGAAACGTTGAACCTGATAAACAAACTAACCTTAGATATAAAATACTTTACATGTAACACAACACAGCGGAACCCCTGAAAACCTTTAGACACACATGAAGTGCAGTCCTGGCATAACTCGATTTGGAAAATAACCTGATAGAGATATCACAACCAAAAACATATCCAACTGGTGGGTTTACATAACCAAGACATCTAGTGCTTACACAACCATAAACTATCCAGTTCTTACAAAGACATTTACAATACAAACAGATACAATGTACAACTCCACCCACGTATAGAGCTTGATCTGGAAGCTTTTAGCAGAAAACAGACTTTGGCAGTTATCAGGCATTGGGAGCTCGATCTCTACTTGAAAAGTGGGAAAACATTTTGAAAGAGGGAGTTATGAAGCCCAGTGAGTGACTAAATTTAAAACTGTAAATCCGCAAATCAGAACACGTGATAAACTTTTAAACGTATGAATCTGTTCAATCAAAGCGTTAAACATAAACGTGTAACGCTAAAAGCTTTCTCAAATATTCCGCAAGTACGTCATTAAAATCTAGCAAGGCATATCAAGTATATAAAACATTTTAACTAACATGACAAATCAACGTTGTGTAGGGCATGCCTAGTACAACGAATGTTTACTAGCTCTACGATGTAGTGGGGCCCGCCCAGCACTCCCATCGTCTTTTTTGAAGTGGGGCCCGCCCAACACTCATGACAGAATTGTTGTCACAGAGTACACTCAACATCAACAACGAAATATAACCTGTGTGTACACGGTACCATATAGCCTCAGGTTCAATATCTCAGTCATGTAGTCAATAAAAGTCTCAGAAAACCACATGAAAATACCTAAACATGCCTGCTTATCTTTATATTTCGTAAAACTCAAGCTTACTCAACTTGCTCGTGAAAAACTGAAAATCTTTTAACAGTACTTGCTAATACATACTTTACTTTAAATGATATCGTTTCAACTAATTTTCAGGAATTCAATAATCACGTGCTCGTATATAAACCTCATTAGAAAATCTAAGCTCAAAACTTATGCTTGAAACCATTTATAGAAATATGTATCATTCATAAGTTCATATGCAAGCATGTAAACCATTTAAGCATAAATTACAGTTTAGAAATCATTTTCGAAATTCGTTTTGTCACTCACAGTCTTGGCTAGTTCCCTGGTCTGTAGACTCGACCTATTTCCTCTTGGCCTGTCAAAAAAACCAAAACCGAGCATCAGAACTATAAATCGTCTTGTCATTCCATGCTCATGAATTCTAAATTCTAGAAATAAAATCATACTTCACACTTTTTTTTTCCAGATTTTTCAGATTCAATATCCTAACTTCCAATACTCATAACTTCCTCAATACTTGACCAAAATTAATGTACTATATATCAAACTCTTCATTTTTGAACGCTCTACAACTTACCTGAAGGAATAAAAACAAGAATTTAAACAGATTTGTCCAGAAATCCCTCGAACACAGTAAATACAGATTCGTGCTTCTCTGCTACCCTTTACCTTTCTCCTGAAATGAAACCTACTTCTAGTTATTTTTGGCTCACAAATTCTTCATGTAAGTTATAAAAAATTGAATAAGCTTTTCAACCATACTAAATTGAACTTCTAATTCAACCTGTACACCCCAGAATGTTCGAAAAACCAGAGAAAACTAGAGATCCTTCTGATTTGCACGAAAATTCTGTGCTCTGTTTTCCTTTTCAAAAACCATTAACTTAACATCAGATTTAGCTCAAGCTTCCTTCATGAAATTGGTTAGAAAATGGATCTTTCAAGAAAGTCAGGTCTCACCTCTTAGTTCTTCTTCCTCTTCCTTCACTCTCTCTCTCGAAATTCTCTGAAAATATGATGGGAAATGATGGAGAAATGGGCTGAAATAGGTTAGGTGGTGGTGGGTTCTCACTTAATACCATTAAGCACCGAATGGGTTCCTATTTCCTTTCATTTTTTTTTTATTTCCTGTCCTTTCTTTTCTTTATTAATAAATTCCAAAATTATCAAAGACAACCTCAACCAAAAGCTTTGCCATTTTTCTTCAACAATGGAGCAACAATAACTTAAATCCAACATCCTACAATATGTGACAAGAGCAAATAATTCAAGAAAAGTCTCGGGTTTACAACATTGCTCTCCATTTGATACGCGTTCATGAAGAGACACTCCTTCCAATTTGCTCTCCAAGGTGCTTCGTGAAGGGGCCTTCAGCATTGCAATGTTTTGGTATGTTTTGGTTGTTGAGAAAATTGGTGTGAGTTAAGAATTGGAAAATTAAGAGAAATATGAGAGTACCTATATGTATGATAAATAGTCAAATACTTTTTTTTTATTTGACTATTTATATGTTTTAAGAGGAGATTTTGATTTGTGAATTTTGTGAAATTTTGTGGTGTTTTATGTTTTAGCTTAAATTTTTTGTTTTTATTTTGGCTGTTGAGAACATTGATGTAAGCTAGTTGGAAAATTAGAAAAATATGAGAGTACCTATATTAAAAAAGTGAGGATATCTATATAATCTATTTTAAAATTAGCTTTTTTGAACTTAAGAAAACTTCAAACAAATTGAACAATAGGAGCATTTTTTAAACTTTTTTATTTTTAAAGTCAATTTTGTCACGAAGAATTAACGATTTTTTTTTTCAATACTAGCGGTGAATGTATTTTTCAACTTTTATTAAGTTAAGAGTATTTTTGAAACGTTTTGAAAGTTCAAGAATGTTTTTGAAACAAAACTTTAACGGTTTCCATCCAAAACTAACGGCAAGAGTATTGTTTGAACTATTTTTAAAAGTTTAAGGTTATTTTTGAAACTTTTGAAACTTATGGGCATTTTTTACACAGTGTAAAGTACATGGGCATTTTTTTTTATAATTTAACCTATTTTTTTTAAAAATGGTTATCACATTTTTTTTAATATTGGTTTTAAGTCAAAATTTGAAATTAAGAAGATAATAATAATAATATAAAAAAACTAAGAGATTATTATCACAAAATTTTACAAAAATAAATAGAATTATTTTTATTTAATTTAAAGTGTAGAAGTAAGAGGGTAATCAAATTATCTATACTATCTAAAAGTGGCTACTAGGGAGAAACATTTAATTTCCCCTTTTGCCTATTTTACTTGATGGTTATTGAGATTTCTTACATAATTTCATATGTATCATTAAATACATTTCATTTTATCACTAATACCTACTACACATTAAATAAAGAGAAAAGAAATTTAAAAAATCATATTTTATCCTCTAATCTCTTATTATGAAAATCTCCTTTTAAATCACATTTTATCCCTAATATCTACAGTTAAATAAAGGTAAAAAAAAAAAAAAATCACATTTTGTTATCTAATCTCTTATTTTAAATATCACATTTTATCACTAATAATCTCTACTTCATATTAAATAAAGGAATTTCCCCTTTTACCCCTTTTAGTTGATGGTTATTGGGATATCTTACGTAATCTCACATCTAATCACAAAAAAGAATCTCATTTTATTACTAATATCTATTGCACATTCAATAAAGGAAAAATAAATAAATAAAAAAAATCATATTTTATCATCTAATCTCTTATTCACGAAAATCTTTTCACATTTTAGGGTTATTTTCAAATATAAGAAAATGAATAAAAATATTTACAGATAATAACAAAATATCACAGTTTATCTATGATAGACCGCGATAGGTAATGATAGATTACTATCTGTGTCTATCTAGATAATAGCAAAATATCACAGTTTATTTGTGATAGACTGCGATAGACAATGATAGACTACTTTCTGTGTCTGTCTGTAGATAGACACAAACGTCTATCATTGTCTATCACGGTCCAGATAGACACAAATAGATGGTGATATTTTGCTATTGTTTATAATTTTTTTAATACTTTTTTCATTTAAAATAATTTCCCCACGTTTTATCTCTAAAATTTAAAGTTAAATAAAAGTAAAAAAAAGAAACTAAAAACAAATCATATTTTATCCTCTAATCTCTTAATTCACTATTTTTTTTTAATATCTCCTTTCCCTTTTCCTTTTTTTTTTTTTTAATTTAATTTTGTTAGCCCACTCTCTTTAACTTCTTTGTTTTCTTCTTTTTTTTATATATATATATATATATATAGAAATTTTGTTGTAAGTATTTTTTTTTTCGTTAATAGCAACATCTTTCCCATGTTTCTTTTTCTTCTTTAATAAGTTTAATTTCTCTGTTAACATATGCCACATTTTTCAATTTTTTTTCACTTTTCAATTTTGTAGAAACATATAGAGTGATTTAGTATAACACTTTTTTATATGCTACTATAGTTTTTTTTTTTTAATTTTTTTTATTATTTTTTTTTTTAAATTCACGCAACAGATTTACCTATTGATACTCACGTATTGAAGAGGATGAAGAAAAGACCTTACTTTTGAGGTTTAAGGAATTTCTCAAAGTTCAAGCAATTTAGATGCCTACAAAGTAACAGAGAAGGGAGAGATCATTTTAATGCTTTTGTAGGCTCTTTTTCACGTTTTAATTTTGTAAATGCCCACCAATGAGTTTAGGTGTTTATAATAATTTTTACTATTTTTTACATTTCTTTTTTTTCTCTTTTCAAATTTGTTTGTAAGTTCACACCAACATAAAATTTTGGAATAAAGTTTAAAATCAATAATAAGGTCGTTGCAAATAAAATGAGATTAAGTTTTTAGGGTTTCTGTTTGCATAAAAAAAAATATAGTTTTGTTGAAATTAAAATTTGAAAAAAAAATTGAGAATCAAATATCTTTTTTTCAACTATGAAAAAATCATTATGAAATTTTATACCAAGAAAAAGAAAACAATAATGTTTTATTTTAATTAAAGTTTGAAATAAAAAAAAAACAATCATATCATCCAAAGCAATTAAAAAAATAATAAAGATAAGATGATAACAAAAAAAAATGATAATAATACTTTGCTTTAAATTAAAATTTAAAATTAAGAGAATAAAAAATTATCATGATATATATTTTTTTAAATCTTGGTTTAAATCAAAGCTTGAAATTAATAAGATAATCAAATCATTAAAAACAAAAAAAGAAAACTAACTAGTGATTATTATCACGAAATTAAAAAAAAAAATATTTTGGTTTAATTTGAAGTTTAAAAGTAGGAGGATAATCAAATCATCCAATAATTTTTTTTTTTTTAAAAAAAGAAAGAATTATCACGATTTTTTTTAAAAAAATCTTGGTTTAAATAAAAGTTTGAAATTAAGAAGATAATCAAATCATCAAAATGAAAATAGAAAAAAATTCACATTTGATCTCTAACTAATATCTACTTCACGTTAACTCCTAGCGGCGTAATTCAATCTTTAGAAGCATCAGGGACAACGAGTAGATATTCTCACAAATATTACAACTATGATTCATACTTATCAAACCTCGTCGTCGGAACTCCGAAAAAATTGTTACAAAGTTCAAAAGGCAAAAAAAAATTGATACTAGTTCAAGAATAAACGTTTCTTTGTCTTTTTTTTTTTCCATTATATTCTGTCATCGAATAAACATTGAAAAGTTATAATCCAAGGGTTCTTTCTCAGGGAATTTTTAAATTTTTTTTAAAGAGTTTTTTTATTGGATCATCATGGTTCTAGTATGAATCTGGTTTGAATTGATTCAAAAGGTCTTAACAAGAGAATTTCTATCAATAATAAAGAAAACAAGAGTCAAGTCGTATTACACACAAATCAAAAAAGAAACAAATAGGTAAATAGAAGATTCACTCGTTATTTGTTATTCTGTACAAAAGTACAAGGCCTAATTTATTAATTCACAGGAAGATACTGAACTTTTGTATTTGAAAACAATTTCAAAAAAATACATTTTATCTCTAACTAATATCTTAAATAAAAGAAAATTTATATATATTTTAAAAAATCACATTTTATCTTTGACTAATATCTATTTTACCTTAAATGAAGAGAATTAAAAAAAATCACATTTTAGAGAAATTATTTCAAATGGTAAAATTGTTGAAAATATTTATAAAATATAGCAAAATTTTAGAACTATCGATGATAGACGCTAATAGACTTCTATGAGTGTCTATCAATATCACTGTCTATCAGTGTCTATCATCGATAGTTTTAAAATTTTGCTATATTTTGTAAATATTTTGGTTCACTTTTCTATATTTGAAAATAGCCCCACATTTTATCTATAAGTAATATCTACTTTTTTAAAGGGATTTGCTAACTGTTCAATTCACCGGTGTTCTGTTTGCAATTGAATGCCGCATCGCATGGGGATCAGATCAAATACTATCTTTGATGCATTTTCACTGAATTCATTCTATTGAAGCGTTAGGTAAAAAGCTCCTTCACATCTTTTCAATCGAAATCCCAATCAAAGACAAGTTCTACCAAGGCCAGGATCTAAAAGAGAAGATTCGCTTTCTTGTCTTTCTTCTCCCCTAATCTGTCTCGTCTCGAAAAGACCAATTTCAGCTTTTCTCTTCCGGCGTTGTATTATTGTAAGTTCTCTGTTCCGAATATTTCCTTCCTTCAGGCTTTAGGTTCTTTGTTTAACAGGAATGAAATACTTTTTTAAAAAATCACAATCTGTCTCTTAGCTAATATCTACTTCATGTTAAATAAAGTATTTTTTTTAAAAAAACCACATTTTTATTTCTAACTAATATCTACTTCGAGTTAAATAAAGAAAACATTTTTTTTAAGTCACATATTTTTTTGTTTAAGTATGTTATCTTTTTTTTTTTTTTTTTAATTTTTTTCTTATCATATAACTTAGATTGAATAGTCTTTTCAACTTATACTGATACATTTTATTTTCATCTTTTTTAAACACGTGCAACACATGTAGTTCCGACTAGTACCCATAGAAATTCTCAAGGAAGTCATATTTATTAAATTTGTTTGAGCATTTGTTTGTTTTTCTTAATGTAAAATTATTGGGTACAGTTACAGAGAGTTTGAATACAAGTTTAAAAAGCGTTAGGATGACTCATCACTCGTAAATGGAATGTCAAACAAAAAGTACTGACAAGTATTGTAACATCAGAATACTAACAACAGAAAGACAAGTAAATGAACACAAGAGTTGGTAACCCAGTTCGGCAATAAACCACCTACGTCTGGGCGGTAGTGTGCCCAAGAAAAACAAACTACTTATCTGTAATGCATGACCACTACAGTGACTCACATAGGGCTCAACTCACTGGCTACCCAGGCTCCCCTAGATGTGAGACTCCCTCTCAATTGTACTTAGGCTCTCCTTAAGTTTGACAATATTAGTGTTAACTACCTCGACTTTCGACAATGAATGAAACTCCTTTCACTTTGATATCTTTCCTTAAGTCAACGAATTCCCTTCACTGATTATTCTTAGGATCCCCTAAGATGTTGAACTTCTCTTTCGATACTGAATCTTAGATTCCCCCAAGATTGAGAATCTCTTCTCCAGCAGCGATAGCTTAGCCTCCCCCTAAGACCATGATTATCTTCAATGTGTAGTAATCAATAGATGAAGAATTTGCACAGAAGAATAGTAAGCAACAAGAATGAACACCATGATATATACAATGGCTGTAGAACAAAACTTGTCTTACTTGATTAATAAAAGCAGCGAAAAAAATGGCTCCCTTTAAAAATCAACATAATAATTCTTTTATAGACGAATCAAGAAAAAGAAAACTCCCAATTTGGAGAAGATAAGCCACGCCTCAATAAAGAAAGATATCAGACAAAACGAATCTACCGAATATTTCTAGATTAGGTGTCACACCCCGTCCCAGACCACCCTCTTAGCCTAGGAAGGGCGTGACTGCAGCAGTCAACCCTTTGGTTGACACTTACTGCCTAATAACTCTTACGGAAATAACTCTGATACCAAGATATAACTCATATACAGCGGAATGCCTTTTAGGCCCATTTTATATTATTCAATGTAACATTTATACAACTTCCAAGACTTAACAACAAAGTTACAACAACAACTGTAAAACCCTTCGGAAGTGTAACTGTGGCTTTTGACAGACCTTGACCTTAGCAGCACCCTAGACCTCCTCACCTTTCGCTACCTGGGAAGAAAAACATGAAATAACATAATGAGCTTCACAAAGCTCAGTGAGTGGTAGGCAACTTCTAGAGTCTATTTCAACTCATAAATAACAAGCATATCACGAATATGAGATTACATTCAAACCTCAACTTTGAATGAGTCTGGTCTCAACTTCTATCTACGTGCACGGTAGATAGCTAAACTGATAACTAACTAGAATGAGTATGTTGTCTACCTACACACACGGTAGATAGATAACTGTTACTAAATACAACGCTTACTCTTTACGTTCCCTCTGCCTCCTATGTGCACATAGCTCCCCTCTCATGGGCTCAGAAACTAGGCCCGACGGCCCTCCGACCATCCCATACGAGGATCCTCCCACAGGCTCAGGAACTAGACTTCTCGTGTCCCCTGACAATCCCGTGAGGTTTTGCTTATGGGCTCAGGCACTAGGTCTATTGACCCCCTGACCATCCTAATCACATAATCTCATTCTCACGCTAAATACTCATTCATAACCTACGCATATACAATTACTCTAAAAGATATGCTTTAAGACTTAAAGGAAATTACCACTCACCTTGATCGTTTAGGAACTTTTCTCTCTAGAAGTTTCTTGGTCTTCTCGGGCTCCTCTTTTGAACCCTAAATTCCAGATTCAATTTAAAGCTCAAATTACTCATAGTTCTAAGCTTTATCTCGAGTTATGTCCTTCTACAAATACGCTCTAAAATGTCTCAAAAAGCTTACCTCAAAATATTAGATCATAACTCTTTGTGGTTTGGCCGAAAACATCAAAACATCAAGACTGGCCCAGCTTACCTAACAGCTTGACCCTTCTGTCTTTTCCTCATTCTCCAGCCCGATTCCTTGGAGCTTCTTCTCCGGCAACCCCACCATGAAAACTAGACTCTTTAGCTTTCAGATGTCTTTAAAATCACTTCAAACACACGAGTATATTGGGAGAACTTCTCTTCCCAAGTTGATGCTACTTTCTGACCTTTCTGTCCGACAGCATCTCCCCTATTGGAATCTCTTGACCAACGCATGGTCTTACCATCAACGCATAGCCTCCTCCCAATACACCCTTCTTTACGTCCTTTGAAGAGAATTGAGTCCTTATCTGAAGTTTTTAGCCCTATTTATAGGCGTCCAAAGGCTCTCCAAGATCGACACTTACGCCTCCATGTGTTACTCTTAAAGATTGCCAACCTTTAGCCCCTTTCACCTCTTGCTTGAGTTGTCTACCAAAGCAAGGTTTGATCCATGCAAGTGATGGATGTCTTACTTCTACATTGCCAATGCATGAGACCAAATTTGCATGTCTCTTCAAGCCTCCACCTCAAATCCTTAAGTCAGAAGGTTTCTGCTCAACGAGCCACATGTTAGGATGACGTCTTCCTTATGAGCTTAGCCTTCTTATGCGTTCATTCCCTTCAATATGCGTTCACTAGGGTGATTCTCAATGCATAAAACTAGCCTAAGGTATCAACACATAACGTACTCAGAACGCATAGTAGGTCCTCAATGCATAGTATGATTCCAACGCATAGCAATCCTTAGTTTCCCTTAACTTCCTACATAGCACCATCGCAACCCTTAACCATCGCAAGAGCCAACACCATGTGTCTAACCTAGTCTATCGCATGGCTTATGTCCAATCCATCCCTTGGCAAGCCATCACCAACCTCCAATGCATCGTAAGGTCGCATGGCTCCAACGCATGGCTTAGCATCAACGCATGACTCACATGGGTTGCATGGCATGGGCACTTGGCCGCATCGCTCGACACGACAGCTTGGCATCGACGCATCGCTCGGTAGGGCTTTGCTCGTCTGCTCGATGCATGGGGCGCTTCCATCAATACATCATTCGCTCGGACCGCTCGACGCATGTGCGCTCCCATCGATGCATCGCTTGGCACGAAAACTTGGTATCGCTCGCAGGGTTCGCTTGGCTGCTCGATGCATGGGCGCTTCCAATTGATGCATGAGCTCGCTCGGTATGGGTGCTTTAGCATCACTCGTAGGCTCGCTCGCGCCGCATCGATTGCATGGCTGCGCTCGGCTTGCAATGGGCATCGATGCATGGATGCTCCGATCGCATCGATGCATAAGAAACAACTCAGCTGCATTCGACGCATAAGGCACTAGGTTGGTCCAACGCATCCATCGGGGCCAACACGACCCTCGCTTGCCCCCGCGCCCTTGCCTGCCGTTTGCATGGCCCGCCTTCGTGCCATACCAACGCATCACCCTCGGCTGCCTTCCTTCAGCCGTATGGACGCATACCATCATGTCCAACACATCTACCGCATCCAATGCATCCAACGCATCCATCATCCAACATATCCAATGCATCCAACGCAACCAACGCATCCAACGCATCCATCTTCCAACCCTTCCAACGCATCCATTGAGTCTAATGCGTTGGTCTAACCTCTAAGGCATGCATCACTCCCACTTCAAATTCTCCCTTTGCCCAAGTAATCTTTCCAAGATCTTATGGCCAACGCATAGCAATGCCTAGTCCAACACTTAGCCAATTTTTCATCAATTAAAGCTTAACTCAAAACTACTCAAGGAAAATCTATTCAACACCTAGAAATTTCCTTCATTTCAACAAAGAATTTAAATTCCACCTGCTTAAGTAGGAAAAATGGAAATCTGGGTTTCACAGTAGGAAAAAATATTCTGCAAGAATATAATCTGTTGTCTGACACCGGTGTTAGGACTATTTTTGAGACATTGCAGAAACCCATGCCTTAAAAAAATATGAAGCCAACAAATGCAATCTCCAACAAACTCCTCATTTGGCTTATATTTTGTTAAGGCAAAACTGAAAAAACAACCAAAAGAAGAATAAGAAATAGCAAGACCACAACAACAAACAAACACCAACCACACTTCTCTTTCCCATTTTTAACTAAAAAAATTAACTTCGTGCATGAGAGAAGGAACCCTCAACAGATCTTGCCAATGTTACATGCATTGTTTGCAGCATCCTGCAACAATCCCTTTTCGCTCATGAAGTTTCAAAATTTGGTCATCAATCTCTTTGACCTCAAAAGAAAGATGATGCGGTACTCAACTGCCAAAAGGAGTGTTGATTAGAGCTTGACTAAGCCCATCAACATAAGCAGCAGTAAAAGAAGCAACAAGATCTGGGACATGAAAAATTTTCAGAAGATTGAGATGGATTGAAATAAGTGTAGGAACAAGACTAACAAGTTCATTAGCATTAATCATATTTGGTTTCTGAGCAAGTAAAACTCCACATATCAAATGAGGATAGTAGATTGGTAACCTTATGGATTGAGACTGAATGCTGTGTTTAATCCGATTAAGGACAAAATGTCCGAAATCAAAAGGAATTCCATCCTTGATCTGGTGTAACGGAGTAGCAAGAGAAACAAAAAGGCTTGATTTATACAAGGAAAGACACCCGTTAAAGGTTCCAATTCAATGAAGCACAACATATTTAGAACTCAAAATAGTAGTGGATAATTATCCCTTCTTAGGCCAAGATGACCTTGCCCCTCCTGTTAATTCAAAAGCCAACTTTCTCAAGGAAGGTCACTTTTCAGAAACATCTACAAGCACGATTCTATTGAGATATTTATTTATAAGATCTGCAATGAAGATAAATGGATGTCTACGCACATGAACTTTGTGGAAGTCAGGACTATTGGGATTATCAAATTCTGGAAAGAGATTGACATAAATTCTCTCACAAGTTTAGGGTAGAATGGTCATAAATTGAGTGTAGTCCTATCAAGTTGAGTTTTGAGAATCAGATCAACAAGGTTAAAAAAATCTTGAGATCGATTTGACAATTTCTTTTCATCTATCATTTTCTTTTGAACCATAAATTTCCACAAAGTAGCCCTTAACTGTATGAAAAGAAACACCATCCAATGGAACAGATGATTCATCCAAAGAAGTCGGTCTAGTGGAAACAACTTTCTTCCCTCTAGGTTTGACAGAAGCTCTAGTAACCCGACTTGGAGCAGATTTTTCAACATTAGAAGAACTTTTTAGATCACTATCTTCTGAAGAATAAAAAATGTCCCCAAGCTCATATTGATCAGACTCAGACTCGAATGTCTCAAATATCCACTATCAACACTTTTAAGATTCACAGTTTTCTTACCAATTAGTTTAGACAAAGGAACATTATCATCAGAATCAAATTCTTGGAGAGGCTCAATAGCAACTTCATTATCAGTACTTAAATCTTGGGATACATGATCAATATTTTCCTGAACACAATCTTTCAAGGCTTCATCATTTTTAGAGACCACTGGAACATTCAAATTCAAAAGATAGTTTGAAATAGAGTGACAATTAGACTTCCTCGTAGAACCGCTAATTGTAAATAATATGGTTTTACCATTGATTAACCGTTTGGGCTTCCAAGCTTGTGGGCCAAGTAACTTCAAAGCCTTGGTATAGATGTCTACAATTTGATTTTTTGTATTGATGTGTTCTAACATGATCTGCTTATTCTCCACAAGATCTAGAATATGGTATCTGTATCTAAAGTGGTGTCTGATGTCTATGTGTTTAGTATAACTATGTTGAACAGGATTTTTTGATATATTAATGGGTAATTGCAATTGGTAGCATTTTTAGGAATAATAACCAAGTAACTTCAGCGAGACTTCTATCGTTGATAGACTCTTACCAGTGGTATGGTCTATCACTGATAGACTCCTACCAATAATATGGTCTATCACTGATAAACTATTTAAATTTGGTCATATTTGAAATTTTTTTAACATTATGTTATATCTACTAATACGTTGGATCTAATGTCCATATTTGCAACTGTCCCTATATTAATTGCACTCAAGTTTTCACAGTAAAGAGTCATGACATGTTGTGAGACATCATACTCATGTACATTTGCTTCATCCACATCAATTGAATACAGTTACTCCCTGTTGCAATATATTCAACTTCTATTGTCGATAAGGAAATAAAGTTTTGCTTCTTATTGAACCAAGAAATCAGGTTATTCCCAAGAAAGAAACAGCCTCCAGACGTACTCTTTTTGTCCTCTGAGCTCCCTACCCAATCAGCATCTTAGTAGCTAACTAGAGAGGTACTTGTATCAAACATGTACAATAAATCATATTCACTTGTGCCATTTATATATTTAATTACCCTTTTAGCACTAAGCAAATTAGTGTTTTAAGGACAGGATTGATATCTTGCACACACACCAACAACAAAAGCAATGTCAGGTCTCCTGACAGTTAAATAGAGCAAGTTCACGATGATGCTTTTGTAGAGACTTTCATCAACTTGAGCCCCATCAAAATCTTTTGATATTTTCACATGAGTTGGAGCAGGAGTCTTTTAACATTGCATTTTAAGACCAAATTTCTTTACTAAATTCTTGGCATATTTGCTTTGAGAAATAAAAATTCCCTCTTTCAGCTATTTAATCTAAAATCGTAGAAAATAAGATAGTTCTCCTACCATGCTCATCTCGAATTCTTGTTGCATTTGTTTCACAAAGTGCTCAATCATCTCCTATGACATTCCCCCAAAAACAATGTCATCAACATAAATTTAGACAATTACAAAATTCTCAAGAGATTTCTTCACAAAAAGAGTTTTATCAACTCCTCCCCGCTTGTACCCATTGTTGACAAGAAATTGAGTTAAACGTTCATACTAGGCTCTGGGTGCCTATTTGAGTCCGTAAAGAGCCTTGTTGAGTTTATACACATAATCAGGATGAGAAGGATCTAAGAATCCTTTGGGCTGAGCAAAATACCTTTTTCTTTTAGATAACCATTCAGGAAAGTACTTTTAACATCCATTTGATATAATTTGAATTTCAGAAGGCAAGAAATATCAAGTAATAGTCTGATGGCTTCAAGTCTTACAACAAGAGCAAAGATTTCATCAAAATCCACATCTTCTATTAATAGATTCCATTACACAACGAGTTCGTTTGTTGTGGACACGGTAAGCCTCATCCATTTTGGAATCCTGTTTTCATCTAGCTTCTCTATCAACAAGGATGTGATAAACACTAAATATGAAAGTATTTTACATTTGATTTTCTCCCTCTCCATATTTCAGAAATTGTGTTGGAGGTTCCTGGCCGTAAAACAACTTTGTTGTGTATGTGACATGTTGTGTTCAAGGTTTTTGCCAAAAACTAGAATGGTATATGTTTTCCATGTAACATTGTGCGATTCATCTATTGAAGAGTCTGGTTCTTTCTTTCAACAACCTCGTTCTGCTGGGGAGTGATGGGGGCTGAGAATTCATGGTGAATTTCAGCTGACCGGCAGAACTCAATAAATTGAGAGTTTTTAAACTCCCTATCATGATCACTTCTAATTCATATCACATTCAGATTTTTCTCGCTTTGTAAATGAAGACAGAGAGCTTGAAAAACAAAAAAGGTATTTAATTTATCATGAAGGGAATGAAAGTGTATCAGGAAAAGTCATCTACCACAACTAAAACATAGTGTTTTCTTTCTAAACTTTCCGATTGCATAGGTTCGATAAGGTTAAGATAAAGTAGTTCCAAGATTCGTGAGGACCTAGAATGAGGTATCTGTTTATGAGAAGTATGGGTATATTTACCTAATTAATAATCACCATAGATTATTCCAGTGGAAAAAGGTAATGAGGGGAGACCAGATATAACATTTTTACTAAGAGTCTTCTGTATAGTCTTCCTGCACACATGCCCAAGGCGTTTATGCCATAGGCTAGCTTCATCTTATCTAGAGAGATGACAAACCTGTGAAAAATTGTCAGAATTCCACAGATAACAATTATCATAGGAATGCATATCTATAACGACAAGAGCCTTGACATCATCTGTGACAACACATTTGTCTTTGGAAAAGCTAAAACTTAGCCCTTGATCACATAGTTGGCTGATACTAATTAGATTGGCAGTAAGCCATTCAACCAACATTACATCATTCAACAGTGAAAATTTCAGATAATTTAGTTTTCCTTTCCCAATGATCTTGCCACAAGCACTTAAAAGTCACCTTTCCCAAGCTGATTGGTTTGGGTTCAGATAAATAATTCTTGTCACCAGTCATGTGACGAGAACTCCCACTATCAAAGTACCAATCTTCTTTAGCTGAGGATTTAAGGGAAGAGAGAACAACGTTGCAAGTATTCTAGACATTTTTAGCCCTCCAAACCTATATGACTTTCGATTTCCTTTGAACGTTGTTTCGAGGGAAGTGAAAAGAATTTCTAAAGTTTGAGGATTTGTGAAAACAACTCAACAGTTAATAACAAAAAGGACGTTTATGACCCACTCTTCCATAGTAGTGACAAATCTATTTTGGTTTGTACACTTTGTTGGCTTCCTATGTTGAATTGCTGGAAGATGTGCCATGAAGGTCATAAGACTTTGGATCCTTAGCTCTAGAAAACTGAATCTTTTGCTCCCCTTTGGATTGGGATTGTCTATTATGTCGACTCCCAGTTTTAGGAAATCCAAGTCCAATGTTATCACTCGCCATCTTTTCTTTTGTTAGAATTTTCTCTAAGGACTCAATACCAGTGTTTAACATTCTTACATTTTTGCACACCGAATCCTTTTTAGCTCTAACTTGAGAAAGCTCACGCTTCAAATCTACAATGGTTGTTGTAAGTTTGTGGTTATCGGCCATTAAGGCTTCAGTTCTTTCTTTTTGCACATCAAGAGCTTTCTAATCATCCTGCCATTTAATAAAAAGAGCTTGATAAGAAGGATCTATAGACACATGATTTATCGTGTCCTGAACATTTTCTGCATATGCATCATACTCCAAAATCTAACAAGATGAGGAGTCAGATGAGATGCTACTAACAAGTGCATTGACATCCTCCTTTGAGTCACTGCTGACTTCAGACTCATCATCACAAAGGGTTAAAACATAACTTTTGCCCGACTTTCAAAAGAATTTAGGACATTCTTCTTGAAAATGACCATAACCTTCATACTCCTTACACTTGAATGATCTTTCCTTTTAGTGGTTTATGGGACTAGACTTGTTAGCTTCCTTCTTATTACTTTGGATCTTGACTTGCATGGGAAGAAGTGAACCACCAGACTTATTATTTTTAGCATTGAAATTGGCAGACTTCTTTTCAAATCGTTTGAGAACACGGTTGAATTGTTTTGTAAGTAAAGAAATTGATTCAACAAGAGTGTCCTCAGACTCTCTATCAGAGCCTTCACGATCATCATCAACTAAGGATTGTAAGGCAATTTCCTTATTCTTCTTCTCGGGCTTTCCATCTAGTGACATCTTAAAAGTAAACAAGGACCCAAAAAGCTCATCAACTTTCAGTGATGACATATCTTGGGCCTCCTCTATAGCGGTTACTTTCATATCAAATTTCTTGGGTAGAGATCTCAGCACCTTTCAAACTAATATTTCTTTTGAAATTTTCTCTCCTAAATCAAAAGATTCATTAGCAATATCCAGCAGCCAAACATTAAACTCAGCAATAGATTCATCATCATGCATCTTGAGATTCTCGAACTTTGATGTCAACAACTACAACCTTGACAATTTGACTTTTGATGTTCAATCATGAGCAACAGATAGAATATCCCATACCTCTCAGATATACTTAAGCTCCCCTAAAGTTTGATAATATTAATGTTAACCACCTTGGCTTCCGACGATGAATGAGAATCTTCTCACGTTGATATCTTTCCTTTAGTTAGTGAACTCCCTTCACTTATAATTTAGGATCCCGCTAAGTTATTGAACATCTCTTTTAATGCTGAATCTTAGGCTCCCCTTAAGACTGAGGATATCTTCTCCAGTAGCAATAGCTTAGATTCCCCCTAAGACCGTGATTATCTGCAATATGTTGCAATCAACAGATGAAGAATTTGCATAGTGGAATAGTAAGCAACAAGCAAAAACACCACGACACACACTATAGCTATAGAATAAAAACCATCTTGCTTTATTAACAAAAGTGGCGAACAAAAATGGCTCTCTTCAAAAACCAACATAATACTTCTTTTATAGACAAATCTAGAAAAGGAAACAACTCCCAATTTGGAGAAGGTTAGCCACACCTCAATAAAGGAAAATATCAGAAGAAACAAATCTGCCAGATATTTCCAATTTGGGAAAAAATATTCTGTAGAAAAATAATTTGTTGTCTGACACCGATGTTAATATTATTTTGAGACATCTACAGAAACCAATGCTTTAGAAAAATATGAAGCCAACAAATGAAAAATCCAACACAGTGCTTAATTGTATTGCAACAACCATCCCGAGTTGGGGGCTTGCAAGCCTGGAATAGATTATCAGGGAGATGGGAAGTGTTGAAACTCACTGCATTGCTGGTTGTGAGAAAGGTGGATTCTGCAAACAAGTTGGGAGTAAACATGTCTGCCATTATTATGGTTGATTTCATGTATTTGCTTATTTTTTAACCTTTAGTTCCATATATGCAATGTCACGTATTACTCTCAATAACTGAAGTTTTTAAGAATAAAAATCAATAATATAATAAGAACTAAATGACTAGTATAATGTTATTGATGATTAAAGTGTGTATAAATGATATGATAATGAATTTGTAAGGTCTAATGTAGACATACACT
This sequence comes from Benincasa hispida, assembly GCF_009727055.1. NCBI lineage: Eukaryota > Viridiplantae > Streptophyta > Magnoliopsida > Cucurbitales > Cucurbitaceae > Benincasa > Benincasa hispida. The sequence goes on along the minus strand of NC_052350.1, from coordinate 57,546,014 downwards.
GCCACAAGTAGTAAACTGGGGTATTCCAAGTATCGTTTTTTCCTGAGACTAGTGAGCATATCAGTTCTTTTTAAATTAAAGCTTTAAATGAAATTTAAGAGGTAACCAGTAAGTAAGTGAATTTAGAGTTAGATTGCTAATAGTAAAGATCAACTATAAATGAAAATAGAGATTAAAGGTCAAGTTTCAACCAATAGATCAGCTGTCTTAGGCTATATGGTCGCATAACAATCACATTATCTATATATGAATTGAGAAAAACTCATTTTTAATCGTGCTTCACAAGTTTTTTTGGGAGTCTAAAAGCATATAGTCCTATATCTCTAAAGCTAACTGAATCTTTGATGAATTCATGCAATCTCTTAGTACAATAGTGCATCTTATGTCTAAAAGACACATGACAACTTATGTCTAAGCTTTTTGTCCTATGTTCTTTTGTGAGGGTTTCGCTTATATATCTTAACTTTCCCAGTATAAGTGTAGATGCAATGCAATGTGATTCCATTAGCTTAAGCCATATAATCATTAGGGTATCCACATGGCCGAATCCTTTAATTAGAAAAATCAACCCATAAGTAAATGAGAATGAAAAATTTCATTGAATCAAATTCCATAAGTTACAAAGTAACAATTCAAAGAATGCTTGAAATTAAAGAGAAAAAAACAACAAACTAAGAAGAAAGAAGTTGAAATACAGTAGATAACTCTTTGAATCAAACCATCAAACTAAGGGTGCTTTCTATTGTTACATTTTTTATATTTTTAATGAGTTTTAAGTTATACATGAGAAAGTTAAAAGTTAAAAGACATTTATTAATAAATTAGAGAAAAAACATATTTTTTTGTGGTTATTTGAGAAATGTAAAATAAAATTTTATTAATTATATGTTAATTATCTAGATCTAAAATTTTAATGAGTTTTAAGTTATACATGAGAAAGTTAAAAGTTAAAAGATGTTTATTAATAAATTAGAGAAAAAACATATTTTTTTGTGGTTATTTGAGAAATGTAAAATAAAATTTTATTAATTATATATTAATTATCTAGATCTAAAATTTAGTATAAATACCTAGTGTTTCTTTCTCTCAAATTACAACACAGCACATCAAACAATACTCAATATATCTTTCTCTCATACTTTCTCTCAATAGCTCTTTTAAGAACAATTGGCTAAAAGAAGGATGTTTTTAGTTGTGGAGCTTTGAGCTCAACCTTTTAGTGCAGAATGGTTTGAACTACACGACATTTCAGTTGGATTGTTGTATCCAGGGGAGGACAGACCAGAGAATATCTACTACACCGGTGGTTGAAATAAACAAATTCAATATACACCACAGAGGGCTTGAATCTCCTTAAAGAGAGCGAGATATCCATGCTTCAACCTAATTGTTTATGCGTCTTGTTTTTCAATATTTACTCCATTTTTCTCTATTATTTTGTAATTCTTTCATCACTCTCTAGGATGGATTCAACTTTTCTCAAGTTCTAGCGAAAAATTGAAGTTGAAAAATGGTCGAAAACCGTAAAACCATGATCAGTTGAAGAGTCAGGACTTTGATGGTGACTTAGTCTAAGGCAAAATGTGGTCGCATCAAATTGCTTTTTGAAAAAGAAACAAAAATAATTTAATGAACATAAAAATGACTTAAATCACCCTAAAAACACAACTTCTTATTTGGCCAAAGGAGTTTGCGGGTCCTACTACTAAAAAACATCAATTACCTTATTTATCTCTTACACTATGGGTCCCTGAGTTTACAACTCCACTCCTTACCCAATACGCCCCCATATAAGATCAAAATGACAAGGTTAACGACTCTTTCACTCGAGAAAAGTGGCAAAATGAAGTGTGAAAACACAGGCTTTATGACATTTAAAATTTATCTTCCTTTATGCTAAAATAAACAACATTAAAGGAAGTTGCACCAACAATCAAATAGTTAGGACTATGTCCAACTATTTTAAAATTTTACATTATTCCTTTGATAGATACTGATAGCACAAAAAATGTGTTATCTTAGTGCTTCTAATCTTACCCATTTATGATATTTAAGTGCTAAAATGTTTATATTTGTATGATCTCGAGTAATACAAGCATTCTGGGACATTATGGGCTGTTCAGGATTAATTTGGAGTAATTAAGAGCTAAAAAGAGCATCTGAGGCTTCAAATGGGAGAGAAGATGACAAAAAGTATCCCCAGGTGAGAACGCGTGGCACCCTACCGCACTAGGGCACGATGCTCTTCACAGAATGCTAAAAAATGGTGCAGAGGCGCGACGTTGTTCTGTAGCACCGCAGCGCCATTGCGCCATTATAAACACTGCATTTCAGTTTTTAGGTCATATCTTTTGATCCAGGTGGTCGTTCTGGGTGAACTACCACTCTTTTTTGTCGTTTTTTTGTCCTCTACCCATATACGACATTAGATTTTAGAGTTTTTTCCATCTTCTTTCTGTAATTAAGTCAAATGATGTCGGATATGTCGATTATGGGCTAAGGTATCTCGTCGATTATGGGCTAAGGTATCTCATTCTAGCTTGGGTTTTAGGATTATCTTGATTTTCATGTACATGTGAGTTTTCGAACCGAGTTTGATTGTGTTTGTTGGATTCAATTCTGATTTATATTATATTATGATCATATTATCGGACGCTTGTGGATTTTATGGCTATTGCTTTAAATTAACATTTGATGCGTGACATTCAATCTTATGTTGATCGTTACGAAGCGATAGGTTAGGGTAGCTTGCAAATTGAATGCGATAAGTATTGTTCTAACCAACCTAGGATTGAATCGAAGGAATATTTAATTAAGCACTTGAAATTATATATTCAACTTAACTTTTCCCTAGACCTTAATGCAATTGGGATAAACTTGAATTTGCACGCTTTTCATCAATTCAATTTGGACTAGTTAGTTGCTTAGGACGACTAATTGGCTTTTTCAATTAGTTCATAGGTGCAAGCAAATATTTAATTCCATTAATGAGAATTCGATGATCAAGTATATTGAATAGAGAAATTTTCATAATAACCCAAGCTAGGTTCTCTTCACATATTTATCTCAATTTTCACATTATTATGTTTACTTTTGTGCTATTTAAATTTTATTGCAATCAATTAATCTCACAACCTCCTTTCGGTTACCTAGAATTGTAAACCATTTAATTTGGAAAATAGGTAGAAACAGTTAAATTATTTGGTCCAGAATTAGGCAACAAATTTCACCGACCAGATATTCTATGAACAAGAAATTTAAGGTGATTGTAACAGAATCCAATCATCTCTCTTTCATTTTCTTTGTTAGTTGATTAAATCACATAAATATGAGGTGGTGATTCAAATTAACGAGACTTTAGATGTAAGTAGAGATTTTTTTGCTATTAAGCTATACTTCCAACCATTCAGTTCATTATCGTGTGATAGACAATTCAATATTAAATGGAGTTTTTCGCTTCCACATTATGTTCTACCAATCTAAGTAATCGAGTTCTCGTTTTTTTGCAACTTTTTAGAGAGAGGAAGTTTCTGTTTCTTTGTTAGGGGAGGGAAATTTTGAGTTCTTGAAACTTTTCAAAGAGATGAAGGGGGAAAATTATATTATAAATGGGCAGAGGAGGAATTATTAGGAGGAGAAAGAGAGATTGAGAATAACTACTTATAGCACCATAGAACTATTTTAGACCCAAGAATCTTATTAATTTAAATCGATGTGTTATGTATTTAAATACGTTTATTTGTAGAAACTAGAGTAATTCATAGCATTTAGTCAAACTATGGTGAAAATGGAGCTTTTGTTGGAATAAATGCTATGTGACTAGGTTGCATTGTTTCATGAATGTATCATAAATAACCAAATTGAAGAAGAGATATGACTATTTGAATGACCATGAATTAATCCATAAATATGCCTCTTTTAATAAGTATTTTCTTTTCTTTTTTTTTTTTTCCGCAAAGGTATTGTAATTAAAGTGTGAGGTGGGGGAATCGAACCTCATAGTACAAGCAATGCCAGTTGAGCTATGCTCATGTTGGCAATAAGCATTTTCTCCCATTCAAACTTTCTCCCTTTTTATAAAAGTCGTTGAAGTTTGATTTATTTCCACAAAATATAGTTCTTTGGATCTTGTGGACGAGGTGTTGCTTTCATCCTAGGAGACAATTACTCATGAAGTCGTTGGGCTCAGATTCTCTCCTATGTACTGGTTATGTATTTTCTAATATTTTTTTATGATATTATTCATATAACAATTCTTGCATAAATATTTTGCATGTATATATGTCTTAAGTGCAAGTAACTTTTTTTTGTTGGCTTCTCCTTTAAACACCTTTATAAAGCAAATTGAAGAAAGAAAAAAAAATATTAAATTGTCCATGACCCAAGTGTTGCAGTACAACACAGTTAGGTTTTATGTCCTAAAACTCGTGGTTTGTAAAATAAAACTTATTATGAAAATTCAATAAGTTGTTATTGAAAATATGAATCGCTTATTTCGTTTTAGAAAAAAATCCAATAAACTAAAAAGATCCATGACTATTGGATGAGTACTTGAATTTTATGTGGAGACATAAAAGTGGATCGGGTTCGAGTAAATAGTAAAAATGATCTATAGTATATGAATGAGGTTGGGTGCCTTATTCTGGTAACACTATCGGATGCGACCCACTATGTAGTTGTTACAAAGAGTTGTAAAGTGCTACAGACGATGTGATCCTAATTCGTACATGTTAGGACATGAGAAGTGGGGGCGTCCTGTGCAATGGGTTTTGTACAAGATCGGACCATGAAATCACTCACTCTTACTTTATAACGTTGTTTACTATTTAAGACTGACTATTTCAAAGCGATGACCTACATAACTTGACTTTAATTCTGAGCTAACCATGAACTCCTATTTATTCGAGATTATCTTTAGATTTGCATAGATGAGGGTTGGTTCAATAGTACCAGCTCAATAAACCTCTATTTCAAGGGTAAGACCAGATAAATAGTTGAGGACATAGAATGTAAGATGGAATTCACTCCTACCCACTTTTAGGGATAGTAAAGAGGTTATTCCCTTAAGTGCTGATTCCGGGTCTTGAACAAGGGGCCCCACCCTCTCTTTGGCCCGAGAGGGACTCAGTTTGTTGATCTGATGATAAACTAATTATTCATTATGTTAGGTTTTATGTCCTAAAACCCGTAGTTTGTAAAATGATAAACATTTTCTATAATCAATCAACTTATTATTGATTTTATAAATTGTATGAAAGTCTAAATCCAATAAACTAAGACCCATAACTATTACATGAGCACTTGAACTTTATGTGGAGACATAAGAATAGATCATGTTTGAGTAAATAGTTAAAATGATCTATAGTACATGAATAAGATTGGGTACCTTATTCTAGTAACACTATTGGATATGGCCTACTCTGTAGTTGTTACAAAGAGTTGTAAAGTGCTACATACGATGTGATCCTAATTCGTACATGTTATAACATAAGGAGTGGGGGCGTCCTATGCAATGAGTTTGCATAAGATCGAACCAAGAAATAAGTCACTCTTACTTTATAACGCTGTTTATTGTATAAGACTGACTATTTTACCTAGATGGCCTAGCTAACTTGATCTTAATCCTGAGCTAACTATGAACTCCTGTTTATTCAGGATTATCCTTAGATTTTCATAGGTGATGGTTGGCTCAACAACGCTAGCTTAATAAGCCTCCCATTTCAGGGGTAAGACCTAATAGATAGCTGGGGACATAGGGTGCAAGACGGAGTTCACGCCAACCCGATTTAGGGATAGGAGAAAGGTTGTTCTCTCAAGTACTGAATCCAGGTCTTGAACACGGGGCTCTCACTCTTTCATTGGCCTAAGAGAGTTTGGTTTAGTGATTGAATCACAAACCAGTTGTTCATTAGAGGATCAGTGGGAACTTGAGGAATAAGACGTAATCTCGGGGATAAAACAGATATTTGACCCAACCGTTATTACGAACAACCTGTGAAGGGTCGACTTGCTGATTATGGTTAAATCATGTGGATATAATGTATCTACAGTGAGGGGAGTGCAACTATGGGCTTTAGTGGAGTGACCCATTAGTTAACAAATGAGGATTAATCTGGTCTAATGAGTTTAGCCAATTAATCTCGGATCGTTGGACCCATGATCTGTAGGTCCATGAGCTCCCCCTACTAGCTCGTTATGGACTAGCTCTAGAATAACGTGATAAGTTGATTTGAAACATTCAAATTAGAATTAAGGGAATTAGTAATTATATGAGATATAATTACGCGTATAATTTGAGAATTAAATGAAATAGGAGAATTTATATTTAAATATGATTTAAATATATAAAGATGGATGTGTGTAAAAATTAATTTAATATTTGATATTAAATTAATTAAGTTTTATTTAAAAATTCATTTATGAAATTAATTTTATAAAATTAAAATTTTCAGTTTTAAAGTCAAAATGGATTTTAAATATCAAGTTTTTATTTTGAGATAAAATTGGAAAAATTGAAAAAATAATACACAAATGGAAAAACCATTTTTTCCATTATCCATCTTCTGCTTGCCTATACAAAAGCCATCACTATTGCCTTGTGGTTACTCCAAGCATGAGTTGCAACTCATGCAACTCTCTTCCTTGCATGATGGTCTGCAATATATTAAAGAGTTTGGAGTGAATTTCGTGCATGCAATCAAGAGAGATTTTTAGAGAAAATCCGTGCTACAATAAGGGTTCTTCAACAAGATTGATACTGTGAGCAATTCTCTATAATCCCTTGATTCAAGCTTGTTTTGATTCCTACAACCAATCTAGAGCACCAAGAGAATAGTGGGGAAGATTTTAAGGTGGTCTGCAACAAGATTCGGAGAAGATTGCAGCTGGAGATCGAGCTTTGAAGAGGTTATACAAAGGTATGTCATGAAACTCACTTGTTTTCTGTAAGAGCATGCTTTATATTTTGCCAAAATTAATGAATTAGAGTGCTTAAATAATTCTTGTTGCTTTCACTGCTGCTGATACATTCCCTTCATTCAAGTTGCATCAGTGAGCTTCTTCTCCAAATTCTCTTCATTCAAGCTTATTTTGAGTTCCACAACTCAATCTAAGACTCCAAGAGAATAGTAGGAAAGATCTTAAGGTGGTTCACAAGAAGAAATGGAGAAGATTTGCAGTTGAGAATCGTGATTCAAGGTGTTCTTAAAAGGTATGTCATGAAATCCACTTTGTATTTTATGAGCATGCTTTATTTATAGCCAAAATTAATGAATTAGAATGCTTATTGATCCTTTTTGCTTCCGCTGCATGCTGATATACTCCTACAATTGGTATCAGAGCATCATTTAAGTATTCAATTTGGTTTAATTTTGGTTTGATGGGTGTTTTTTTCATGAGATATATGAAAATGGTCCACTGATATAATTTTTTTAGTTTTGGCATTTAAATTCTCTTTGATTCCTTAATTAAATAATTGGCTCTTGTTTGATAAACTTATATGTGTGCTCAAGAGTCTGTAATTTATTTGGAGTCGTTAGAGTTGAAATTAAGTTGTAATTGAAGAAAGAAGTGAAGAAGGTCGAGTTGTAGTTTCTAGATCGTGAGCTTCTGCCCAGGCAGCGTTGCAACGCTGACCTAAAGCGTCGTGACACTGCTCATAATTCAGTGAGGATCGAGTAGCCTGTAGCGAGGAGCGAGGAATGATTTCAACCACCAACCATCGAGTAGCGAGTTTCAACAGTCCAGAAGTGAGTTTGACTGACTTGACGAGTTTGACCAAGCGAGGATTGACCGGTTTGACGATTTTCTTCAAACTTGATCCGGTTCAGCTTCAAAAATATTTTGGCTGGTCCGGTTCAGACGGTTCACATCCTGTTCAAGCTATTTGGGTCTAGTTTGGAGCGGTTCGAGGGTCTGAAAGAGTTTTGGAGCTAGTTCTTGCTGGTTTTTGTAATAATTAGGCATTTGTTTGCTTGTTTATGCCAAAACTAAAACCATATCAGTATGTGTTTAATTATTCATGTATGTGATGTATGTTATAGTTAAATAAATCTTATATGTGCATACAGTATGCCATGTAGATTTAAAATCCCACCATAGGAAGCATATTACATGCATTGAAAATATGTTATGAATTGTTATAATATATAGTATGCATGTTAGGGTTTCTTTTATTTAATATAAATGTTATATTAAATATTGAATGCCTTTGATATATGTTGTGGATGTTTAACATGTCTAAAATTTTGTAAATTGTTATAAAATTGGTTAGACATTTAAAATCCATAACAAAGAATAGTTGCATACTCAAGTAGGTTAACCACTCGTTTTAATAGTTAAAATAGGTCGTTAAACTTGTAAAACTCGGATTACAAACTCAACCGGTATGTAATCCTGTTGAAGACTGGAGGTATTTAAGTTGACAATCTATGGAACACCTCCTACCTGGGGATTATGGCCAAATTATTTAGCGTTGTTAATCAGTTTTATGAGCAATACATGAGCGATATGAGGTTTTAAAACTAGTTTATCACCTAGACATTGTAAGTTAAATCCAATTATAAACGTTATACTTGGATAAACACCTAGACTTAGGTTGTTTAATTAGCCGAAACAAGCCTAAGAAACGAATACCCCCATTTAATCGTTAGAACACTTCAGTGAGAGTTTAATAACATATATGATATGCTATTAGAACACTTCAGTGAAAATCAAATAACGTATATGATATGTTAGAACACTTTAATGGGAGATTAATAAATATATATGATATGATTATTTCTAGCTCTCACATCCCTAAGAGTTCACAATAAAAAATTCATGTGGCACTTCGTGTCACCTTGAGAGTGCCCTCCATATGGAAAGTGTTTACATGAATCGAGATTTTGGTGAATAGGGAAAGTTGTTCACTTTAAAATCAAATATGATGTTTCGATTTTAAAATTTTCACGTTCTCAAGATGTTCATACCAAAAGGTTCATGCGACACTTCGTGTCACCCTGGGAGTGACCTTCATATGGAAAGTGTTTGTGTTAATTGATCATGGTGAATGAGGGGAAGTTGTTCAATGGAAAATTAGATATATGATATATTGATTTCAATTCTCACGTCCCTATATAATTCCCAACGTGAGATCCGTGCAGCACTTCGTGTCATCCTGGGAGTGACCTTCATACGGAAAGTGTTCGTCATAGATCAAGATTAAAGCGAATGGGGGAAGTAGTTCATAGTAAGTGGGTGAAAGATATGTGTCAACATATCCTGCAGTCTCTTCTGTTGATTTGATCCGTGAGATTCCTATGTTGCGCCTACTTGTTGTCTTTAAGTCGGCCTCGCTAGTCGTTTAACAATGGCTATCCCCACAGAGGGTCTTAACATAGGATTCGGAACAACTCAAACTCCAGAAATGGATAGGATTTCTAAATTTGGTTCAACTTTGACTTTCCAACTTCTGGAGCATCGTTGGAATCAGACTTCTGAGGTCTGAAAGCAGAGGGATACACTTACAAAATTACTAAAAAGTTAGTAATTTTTGACAAAAAACGGTAGCTAAATGACTATCAGAATATGAGTTATTCTGGAGATAGTGTTTAGTCAAGAATGTCTTGCCGTAGTATCGTTGTAAAAAATAATCTTGGGTATATTATTACTTTGCTAAAACTTGATTGGGTTAAAAGCAATTCACTTATAAAATTTGTTTATGTTTTTCAGAATGACAAGTTCACTAGTACAATTGATGGCATCTGATAAACTGATTAGGGATAATTATGCAACCTGAAAATCAAATTTGAATACTATATTAATGATAGATGATTTACGGTTTATTTTAACAGAGGATTGTCCTCCCATTCTAAGCTCTAACGCAAACTGATCTATTCAAGATGCGTATAATAGATGGATCAGGGCGAATAACAAAGCCCGTGCCTATATCCTCACCAGCATATCTGATGTTTTGGCGAAGAAACATGAGGTTTTAGGTATTGCCAAAGAGATTGAATCTCTACGAGGGATGTTCAGACAACCATCCTTCTCCCTAAGACATGATGCTATTAAGTACGTTTACAACTGTCGCATAAAAGAGGGGGCCTCTGTTCGTGAACATGTTCTGGACATGATGGTCCACTTCAATGTAGCAGAAGTAAGGGCACTGTCGTTGACGAGAGAAGTCAAGTTGGTTTTATTCTAGAATTTCTTTCAAAGAGTTTTCTACAGTTCTGGACGAACGTGCTTATGAATAAAATTAAATATAGCTTGACTACTCTTTTGAATGAGTTGCAGGTTTACCAAACTATGGTGAGAGCTAAAGGTCTGGAATCAGAAGTACACGTTACTACCGCTGAAAAGAGAGGAACGTCCTCCAAAAAGCCTGATGTTGCTTCCTCTTCACAGAGTAAGAGTATTCCTGTTAAGAAGAGCAAAGGGAAAGGGAAGAAGACACCTGCTGGTAGAAAAGACGCTGCAGATAAAAGAAAGTGTTTCCACTGAAACGAGGAAGGGTATTGGAAGAGGAACTACCCTCAATACCTTGCTGAGAAGAGAGCAAAGAAAGAAAAATAGGCAAACTAGTTCCTGAAGATTGCTAGTTGTCCTTAACATTACAAGTGGGAGACGTTGCTGTTTGATGATAATCTTATCTGCTTTTGTTATCATGTAAAGAACAAATTGTATATATTTTGTTGTAAATGAAATGTTCATTTTCAAAAATTATGTTTGTTCTATCGCATAGCAACTTCTATTAAAGAACCAACCAAGTTAAATGCCATTTTTAAATATTTAGATATTTAAAACGGCTAGAAATTTTATTAAGATCACATTGTATTATTTTTTTCCATAAAAACTTGCATAAATCAATAAATAGTTATTGAATTAACATTGTAAACAAGAGTTGTTTAGACAGGTCAGATGCATCTTACTCAAAGAGTTGAGAGTACCTCGATGTAGTGGGAGGAAAGTATGATTTCCTAGTTATTATTGAGAATAAGATGCATTCCCCATATAGTTTAATAAGAAGTCTATTGTACAATAACATGTTTACAACGATTCTCTCGGCTAAAATATTTAAGAATCTTCTAGTAAGACTAGGAATACCAGGTAAACAACCTAGGGCAAGTGGGAGAAAACTGGGTATGGGATACTGAATGGTAAACCATTGGTATGGGATGCCTTAGTTTATTGTATTTCTCTGTAAAACTCAGAAACTCTGTTTTATATATTCGTATATATAAGTTACCACTGAAGATTTAGTCTAAGTGGGAGTTTGTTGGGTTTTATGTTCTAAAACTCGTGGTTTGTAAACAATAAAACACATTTTGAAAATTCAAGAAGTTGTTATTGAAAATATGAATTGCTTATTTCGTTTTAGAAGGAAATCCAATAAACTAAAAAGATCCATGACTATTACATGAGTACTTGAACTTTATGTGGAGACATAAAAATGGATCAGGTTCGAGTAAATAGTCAAAATGATCTATAGTATATGAATGAGGTTAGGTGCCTTATTCTGGTAACACTATCGAATACGACCCAGACTGTAGTTGTTACAAAGAGTTGTAAAGTGCTACAGACGATGTGATCCTAATTCGTATATGTTAGGACATGAGGAGTGGGGGCGTCCTCTGCAATGGATTTTTTACAAGATCGGACCACGAAATCAGTCACTCTTACTTTATAACGTTGTTTACTGTTTAAGACTGACTATTTCAAAGCGATGACCTAGGTAACTTGACCTTAATCCTGAGCTAACTACGAGCTTCTGTTTATTTGGGATTATCCTTAGATTTGCATAGGTGAGGGTTGGCTCAACAGCGCCAACTCAATAAACCTCCATTTCAGGGGTAAGACCGGATAGATAGTTGGGACATAGGGTGCAAGGTGGAATTCACTCCTACCCGCTTTTAGGGATAGTAGAGAGGTTGTTCCCTTAAGTGTTGACTTTGTGTCTTGAAAAAGGAGCCTCACCCTCTCGTTGGCTCGAGAGACTCAATTTGTTGATAGGATCACAAACCAATTGTTCATTAGAGGATCAGTGGGACTTAAGGAACAAGAGGTATGTTGGGATTTGTGTCCTAATTCTACCGGAGTCTCGTAGTTTGTAAATTGTACACATTGTTATGAATAAAACAAGAGTTATTTTATTTGGCATTTACTTATATCCAATAAACAAAGCACCATGGTTATTGTATGTAACCTTAAGCATGTATATGAGATATACAAACGGATCATCCTTAAGTGATAACCTAAAAAGGTCTGTAGTATAAGGATTAAGGAGGGATACCTGATCCTTGTGGCACTATGGATACGACCCGCTTTGTAGAGGTTTGCAAGTGTTGTGAACTACTACAGATGATAGATCCTGACCATTCATGTAGAGACATGCAAGCGGGGGTATCTTATACAAAGAGTTTGTATAAGACCAGACCACGAGATAATTCATCTCTTTATATAATGTCGGTGATACTTGAGACTTACATCTCACCTAAACGACCATAAGTGACATGACCTCAATCCTGAGTGTTTTAGGAACTCCTGCCTTTGAGGGCGGCCCTTTGATTAGTATGGGTGAGAGTGGTCAGATTGCCAACTCAACATGCCTACCTTTTTGGGGACTTGTCTGATTTGGGAGTTGGGAACTTAGTTACACAAGATGGAATCCACTTCTTCCCCAAAGCAGGGGTAAGTAGATAGATTTCTCCCTTAAGGGCTAATTCCGGGTCTTGAACATAATGGCCACAACTTCTCTTTGGAAGAGAGGACTTAGTTATAGTAGGACTATGACTTATGTTCATTAGAGGAATCAGTGGTATTTAAGAAGTTAGATGTAACTACAGGGGAATAACGGTTATTTGCCCAGTTGTACTTACGAGCGATCTATGAAGAGTTATCATATTGTTGATTGGTTGATATGGACAGAAAATATATCTGTAGTAAGGAGAGTGTAGCTGTTGGTCTTTAGTGGAGTGCCTGGCAGTTAATGGATGGTGGATCTCGTGACTAAAGAGTTTAGTCAGTTATTCACCTACTGTTGGAGCTTCAAGCTACAGGTCCATAAGGTCCCCTTGGTAACTCAATGGACTCAAGTTGAGAATCAGTTATTGGTATTGATTTGAAATGTTCAAATTGACAAGAGGAAATTCAATTATATATGATATGATCGGTGTGATGTATGAGATACATCAAGTCGGTTTATATGTTTCATAAGATGAAATATTAAAACTATAGGTTATAAATATAATATGGTAAGTTGGTTATCATATATATTTATAATAATATTAATTTTTGGATAATTATATCTTTTTCTCTAATAACCAATTGAGTGGGAGGTTATTGATGGTTTCATGGTAACCTTGAGATAAAAGGAAAAATGTTTTCCTAAATTCGGTAGGATTTGAGAAAGAGTTTCCAATCTCGGAAAAACTCACGGAGTTGCTATCAAATGAATGGGATTCACTAAACAATAGCTGAAAGAGAGACTAAACGAACGTGGAGTGATACTACACGATAGTTCACTCAGTTTGTCATCTTATAAACGATCGTGGGGATTTTGCTATACGATAATTGGCCTTCTTCTAAACAATTGAGCATCGTCTATGCAATAGACTCTTGTCATCTCCCACTTGCTCAATCGTCTACATGATTGTTACTCCTTCGGTCTCTTCCTCTAACCAAGTCCACACAAAGCCCACACTTATGGATTCTCACATCAAGAATACCAAGGTAGCCATTATGGTGGTGTCTTACTCAACTCGACTGAGTCGAGGTTTTGGAGGTTGTTCGTTGGGTTCTTGATCTTGGAGATTGTTGAGTTCGTGTTTTCTATGATTGTATTGTGTTACGGTCGTTGTGTTTGAGCGTTCGTGATTGAGGGAGTTTGAAGATGAGTTTTCAAAGGTATGTATAATCTTTCCCTTGATCTTTGTAAAGCATGCTGTAATTTCGTATTGTGCATGACCTATAAGTTTTTGTTTCTTGACTGTAATTGTTTATGTTCAATTTCGAATGGAATTTGAAACGATCATTCCGCTGCTCATGGAAATCCTCATGTCTAATTTTCTTCAAGGTAAACTCGGGAGTAAAACACATATTTGACCCAGTCATTATTACGAACAACCTATGAAGGGTTAACTTACTAATAATGGTTATATCAAGTGAACATAATATATCTACAGTAAGAAGAGTGCAACTATGGGCTTTAGTGGAGTGACCCATTAGTTAACGAATGAAGGTTAATTTGGTGTAACGAGTTTAGCCAATTAATCTTGGATCGTTGGAGCCCATGATCTATAGGTCCACAAGGTCCCCTAACTAGCTCGTAAATAGATTAGCTTTAGAGTAGCATGATAAGTTAATTTGAAACGTTTAAATTAGAATTAAGGGAATTAGTAATTATATGAGATATAATTACGCGTTTAATTTTGAAATTAAACGAAATTGGAGAATTTAATTAATATTTAAATATTTAAATATGATTTAAATATTAAATTTATGAAGGTGAAATTTGTGTAAAATTAATTTAATATTTGATATTAAATTAATTAGAATTAATTAATTTATTTAATTAATTTATTAATTTTTATTAGAAAATAATTTATGAAATTAATTTTATTAAAATTAATAATAATTTAATTTTTGAAATCAAAATTGATTTTGGAAATCAATTTGTAAATTAGAAAATTGAAAAACACAAATTTGGAAAAAGTTGGATTTCTCCACTACATTTCATCAAGTAGCTCACTCATTTTCCCACTTGATTGTGCTTCAATCTTTGTGAGCATAAGTTGCACCTCATGCAGCTATCTAATTACATGATGTCCTACATTAAAAATAGAGAAGATGGAAGAGGAAATCGAGCATCCAATAGCTGATGAACTTGCTAAAGTTTTGTTGAAAACTTATAAGGTTGAAGAAGTGTTCTTCAAGTTGCATCATCGAGCTTCTTCTCCAAATTTCTTTCATTCAAGCTTATTTTGAGTTCCACAACTCAATCTAAGGCTCGAAGAGAATAGTAGAGAAGATCTTGAGGTGGTTCACAAGAAGAATTGGAGAAGACTTGCAGCTGAGAATCGTGATTCAAGGTGTTCTTCAAAGGTATATCATGAAAACCCAATTTGTATTTTATGAGCATGTCTTAATTATTACAACACTTGTCAATACTGCAAGATTATAAGGCAAGTGTCACGTACAACACAAATTTAAAAAAACCAAAAAAAAAAAAAAAAAAAAAACCAAAAACCAAATAGATGTCAAACAAGGTCGTAGTTTTTTTTTTCCAATCATGTGCAATGTATGTCTGATTAACGTGATGGATTAGTTGTGTACAACGTATGTAGCTCATGTATGCTACATATACTTTGATTATCCTTATTGACTTTTTTTTTCAGCCCAATAAACCTTGTTAAGGAAGCCTATTGACAAGCCTATTTACTCCTTTTTTATCTTTATTCCCTTCATTATAGGTTTTTACACATATAGCCTTAATTATAACCCATATTATACTTATGTCTTGAACCTTCCATTTTTTATATAAATATGATAGTGAGCTTCATATTTTCAAGAAAGTAAGTGGTCTTTTACTATTTAACCCTCAATGCATTAAAAGAAAATAAGAAAATACAAAAGAGGAAAAAATTTTCATATCCCACCCACACTCCATAAATGATTTCTTTTTAATAATTTCATTTTCCTCTCTCATCTTTTTATATCCAACCCACACTTCATCTTCTTCAATTTCTCTTTCAAAACCCTCTCTCTCAAAACCCTCTCTCATCTTTCTGTTGCTGCCTCCCTCCCTCCGTCCACCTTGCCACCATCGATAATGCACTTGCCAAGATCCAGCAGCCGCCTCCCTTTGTTTGGGTCACTAACCAACTGTCGTCATCATCTTCCTCAGATCCGGCACGTGGAGCGAATCTTCTGACGTGTGGCGAGCATTGTTTCCAGTGTCTGACACATCTTCCAGCGTGTGGCGGGCAGATCTAGAGCGGGCATTGTTTCCAGTGTCGGGCTAGGAGATTCGGTGTGGGGTGATTTTTCTAGCATAGGCAAGTAGATCGGACGTGCGGCGAGCAGATCCAACGTGGGATGAATCGTCTGCGTGGGATTCTGGATGACGAAAGTCGATGGTGATATATAGGATGATTTTTTTTATATATATATACTATGATATATACTGTCATATGAGGGGGGTTTTTTTTTTATATATACTGTTATATGGTGATTTTTCATTTTCGATATATAGGGTGGTTTTTAAATATATACTGTGATATATATATACTATGATTTATATATATTTGTTTCCAATCTTACTAGTATATTTCATATATTGTTTATAATATTTGCAAACATCTAAGACAAATGTTCTAAGTATATTAAAAATAACCATGAATCTAAACTATGGTAGATATATAAATCATTTTACTAATATATTTAAAAATATGTTGGAATTTTTAAAAACGTTTTATCATTTTACTAGTATATTTCATATATTGGTTTGAATATTTGCAAATATCTAAAATAATGTTCCAAGTATAGAGACATACATATCAGAGCAACAAAATATCAATACCTTATTAGAATTATATGTATATCATAATACTTGGGATATATACATCAAATAAACAATGAAATATATTAACATACATATCAAAACATATTTGAATTCTAAGGTATATTTAAAAATAACCATGAATATTTGGGTAGATATCAAATATATTTACCGGTATATTTCATATATTTTTTAGAATGTTTTCAAATAAAAAATGGAATATATTACATACACAAGTTAATAAACAATGAAATATTTCATATAGTATAAAAAATCAACATGAAAAACGAAATGGTGATTTATATCAAGAATTGAATAAATCTCTAATTTATATATAGTGGTATATTTCAAATATTTATTAGAATATTTTCAAATGCCTAACAAAATGTTCTGAGATATATTTTAAATAACCATGAATCCGAAAAAAAAAAACAATATATGAAACCAACGAAAATTGAAAATAAAATTTCATTAAATGCATTTTCTCTCTCCAATTAAAATAAATAAAGAGAAAATCTCAAATTTTCTCTTACCATTTGAAAATGTTAAAAAATCATATTAAATGCATTTTCTCTCTCCATAATAAATGCAATTTCTCTTTCCATCATTAAGAAAACTTCGTAAATAGGGAAATATGTATAAAAATTGAAAATAAAAATAATAAAAAGGGTAAATTTGTCCAAAAATAATACTAAAAGCCTTTCTTGAAAAAAAAAATCAAACTTAAAAGACATTTTTTTTAAAAAAAAATATGGCCTAAAAAGGATGTTTTATGTAAAAATCCCTATATATTATTGTAAAAGCCCATTGTATAAAGGCCTATTTTCAGTAGAATATTATTTGTTTATTCCTTTTTCTGTAACATGAGGTAAAATCTTGTATGGGTGAGTGTAGGCAAAAGTTTTAATCCCAAGCTTTCTATATATATTCCTTGGTATAGTACATTCATTATTATAAAAAAATATATATCAAAAGGTATAGTTTTCTTTTGTACATTGAAAAATGGTTAAACGCATACTACGGTACTTAAATGGAGTCTCATCTCATGACTTGTTGCTCCAAAGGTCACATGACCTTAATTTGTATGGATTTGCTGATGCTGATTTAGGCTTCGGATCCTTATGACAGAAAATCTACTTCTGGTTTTTGTGTCTTCTTCGGTGGCAATTTAGTTTCTTGGAGTTCAAAGAAGCAGTGCATTATTTCTTGTTCGAGCATAGAAGCGAGTATCGATGTCTTGCTCTTGTGGCCACCGAAATGGTATGGGAATGTTGGAAGGAAAATTAGGGACGGATGGGGTTGTGCACGCAATTATGCGTTAGACATGGTTTAAGCTATGCATTTACACCCATGCGTCTGAGGTCATGCGTCGGAATGATAATGCATTAATCTGGTATGCAATGACCACATGTTTCTATCATAAGTTTTCTTATGCTCACGCCAAGTATAATGCAAACGCAAGTTTCTCGGGTAATCCGAGGTCGAACACAGGAACTTGTCACTCAATAATGCTTGTGAAGCAATGCGTTTGAGGCGGTGAATGAAAATAAAAAGAAGAAGATTAATGGATATACACACTACTCTACTCCTAACTAAACAAATAGAGCAATAGGAGACTTAGTAAATATTTATTATCTTAAATTGCCCAAGTAATCCCAGCTCATCGTACTAACGCATCGCACACCTCTCAGTGGTCAGCCGCATGACTATGATCTCTATAGTGCATGGTTGCGTCGAGCATAAGATTGTGCCTATCTCTAGGAACAATGTATACTTTGCTTTAGTGCGTTCCATCTCTTACCTTCTCAGGCAGTTAGACACGGCTATTTAACTTATAGACAAGCAATGCAACAACCCATAGACAAGCGTTGCTACAGCCTTTCACCAAGCAAAGAGGATTAACTCACTATACTCGCACAACGCACACCTCTCGGTGGGTTGCTACATGCGTCTTATCTCTAGGCTACACGATTAAGTATGCGATCGCCTTTGATAAATAAACGCTGAAGATAAACAATGATAGAGATAAAGATGATGAAGAAGATGACATTGAAGGAATCAAGAGATGCATCGATTACAAAATGTCTTAATATCTTAAGCTAAAATGTAATACAATATAGAGGTTAGAAGAGAAATGAAGGACTCTGCGTCAAGGCTGCCGGTGGTGCCATGGATGAATGGTGGAGATGTCTCTCTCGAGCTCTATCTCCGGCGAAAGCTCCGGTCGTCATTCGGTCTGGTTTGTGGAGGTGAAAAATTCTCACTGAAAATCTTGCTCAAGCTTTCATCTGTGATCGTAAACCTCTGCCTTGAGGCAGAAGTTCGAATGATTTGAAATGAAGATCCAAGTGGCTATTTATAGAGTTTAAACGCCAACAGCTATCATGATTGCGTTATGGCTCACTGCTGCTTTTGTCACGGTATGGGCATTGTTACATCGTCTTATCTCGTTGATACTCCCAAAGTATGCGTCCGAGCTTGATTCAGCTGAAGGTATCAATGCATTCTACCCATCTTGCGATCTTCTATTATGGCTATCACTTCATGGCCGCAATCTCCAAGTGATTACCGCATTCGCTTGATCAACGCAACTTCCATTCGATGGACGCATGCGATCACCGCATGCATTCGTCTATGCAATAGCTCTGTTTTTAGCGCATGTGTTTGTCTTTGCGTTCACCTAGCTTCAGCGCATGCATTTAGTTGCGAGTGCTTATTTCCAATGCATGTGTTTGATTCCTGCGATAGCTACAAAAATAGACACTTTGGTACAGAGTAACGCATAATATTGGGTCAGTGAGGATTTAGGTGCTAATCGATGCAAAACTCAAATTTTCACAAATTTTAAGTATTATCACCGCGTTTTCTACTTGTTAGCCCTCATAATTCTAAATAAAAGGCTCATAATAACTGGCATTTATGTCAGTTATCACACCCCCAAACTTAGAATCATGCTTGTCCTCAAGCATGCGCCATACTTAAGAAATTCTTACCTCACCTTCCGTCATTCCTTTGCGATGACTAGCCTCTCAGAATATAATTAACTCGTACCTCTAACCATGGCTGCAATGCTCTCCTCGACTTTTGCTGCTTCTTCAAATAGATCTTTTCTAAGTTGAAATTTGGCAAGTCTTTGCTCAAAAACTTTTTATTCATTCTCCGCAACCTTGCATTCAGCTCTTGAGAATACGTTCGTTCAAAACAATTCAAGATTATGCGATTACTTATTCGAATGTGGCATTGAAATTGGTTACACTCTTTGTTTTGGCTTACCCCCATGTGTGTCATGCGGGCATCCAACCTCTGTTGCATTCCATACTCAACTCAACTCATGTATTTCTTGATTTGGCTTGCGCCAGACAGAGGAATTGCGCTTATGCATTGATCCTGGCGACTTACCTTCATTTTGGCTTGTCCCCACGGGTGTCATGCAGACATCCAACAACGGGTAAATTCCTTTCACAACTTAACTCTTATCGACATGGGTTTCCGCATTGCGTTGATAGTGGAGTTGTTATTTTCATTTTTTTTAAGGGAATGACCGCAATGTAATGAACGCAATTCTCTGAGACCGCTGCCACCCCCAAACTTAGAGGGTGGCAGCGTTCTCACTGCAAGCTAAAATCAAACTCAACAGAAATGTGATAACAAATCTTTGAGCAAGGGTTTGCACACAATAAAACTATAGACTTTCAAAATTTGAAGAAGCTATTAAAAGTATAGAGACCCATGCGGTACTAGTTAGAGGATGCGGTGAATTATTTGTACCATTATAGATGCATCACAAAGGACTGCAATCAGACAAGGAGAATTCCAAAAGGATAATGCATAAAAGATAACAAGAAAAGAACCGTAAGTAGAATAACGCATGCGACAATGCGTTGGAATTCATACAATTGAAGCCATGCATTGAAGGATGTGGAGGATTCTTCCGTTGTAACTGCACACCGAGGAGAGTTATTATCGCACCTACAAGGAACAAACGCACTACAACCAAGGAAGCAGCCGCATATCTAAAATAACAATAAATAAAAATAATAAATTAAACTAAGAAAGCAACATAAAGATAGAGTTGAAGACGTCCCTAAAGAAATTGGAGTGTTGTCACCGCAAGGAGTCTCCCATGTAGGAGATGGCTCTCAACTGCTTGGGTCAAGGGACTCGCCCTGACCATTGGAGCTTCCAGCAATTGTTGGACGCATGATGGTTGTCATGCGCCTAAGACTACTTCCAGCTCATGCGACAGATAGCCTTTTTATCTCGGGGTCAATATTTGACTTTCAACGCATTGCCTATAATTCAAATATTGTTTACAACTTGGTCGCACAATCTACAATACACCTAAGATTGAAAGGGGTGTCTGCGAAAACACAAAACTTCACAAACATTAGTTTCCAAGTCCCCGACAACGGCGCCAAAAATTTGTTGGAAGGAAAATTAGGGACGGACGGGGTTGTGTATGAAATCATGCATTAGACATGGCGTAAGCTATACGTTTACGCCCATGCATCTGAGGTCATGGGTCGGAATGATAATGAGTTAATCTGGTATGCAATGACCACACGTTCCTATCACAAGTTTTCTTACACTCACGCCAAGTATAATGCGAACGCAAGTTTCTCGGGTAATCCGAGGTCGAACATAGGGACTTGTCACTCAATAATGCTTGTAAAGCAATGCGTTTGAGGCATTGAATAAAAATGAAAAGAAGAAGTTTAATGGATATACACACTGCTCCTACTCCTAACTAAACAGATAGAGCAATAAGAGACTTGCGATGAGAATTGGTAGATACATAACAATCATTAACGCATAGTAAATGTTTATTATCTTAAATTGCTCGAGTAATCCCAGCTCATCGCACTAACGCATCGCACACCACTCAGTGGTCAGCCGCATGACTATATCTCTATAGTGCATAGTTGCGTCGAGCATAAGATTGTGCATATCTCTAGGAACAATGCATACTTTGCTTTAGTGCATTCCATCTCTTACCTTCTGAGGCAGTTAGACGCGACTATTTAACTTATAGACAAGTAATGCAACAACCCATAGACAAGCGTTGCTAGAACCTTTCACCAAGCAAAGAGGATTAACTCACTATATTCGCACAACGCACACCTCTCGATGGGTTGCTACATGCGTCCTATCTCTAGGCTACACGATTAAGTATGCGATCGCCTTTGATAAATAAACGCTGAAGATAACAATGATAGAGATAAAGATGATGAAGAAGATGACATTGAAGAAATCAAGAGATGCATCGATTACAAAATGTCTTAATATCTTAAGCTAAAATGTAATACAATACAGAGGTTAGAAGAGAAATGAAGGACTCTGCGTCAAGGCTGTCAGTGGTGCCATGGATGAATGGTGGAGATGTCTCTCTCGAGCCCTATCTCCGGCGAAAGCTTCGGTCGTCACTCGGTCTATTTTGTAGAGGTGAAGAATTCTCAATGAAAATCTTGCTTAAGCTCTCATCTGTGATCGCAAACCTCTGCCTTGAGGCAGAAGTTCAAATGATTTGAAATGAAGGTCCAAGGGGCTATTTATAGAGTTTAAATGCCAACAGTTATCATGATTTCGTTATGGCTCACTGCTGCTTTTGTTGCAGTATGGGCATTGTCACATCGTCTTATCTCGTTGATACTCCCAAAGTATGCGTCCGAGCTTGATTCAGCTGAAGTTATCAATGCGTTCTACCCATCTTGCGTTCTTCTATTATGGCTATCACTCCGTGGCCGCAATCTCCAAGTGATTACCGCATTTCCTTGATCACTACAACTTCCATTCGATGGACGCATGCGATCACCACATGCATTCGTCTATGCAATAGCTCGGTTTTTAGCGCATGCGTTTGTCTTTGCGTTCGCCTGGCTTCAGCGCATGCGTTTGGTTGCGAGTGCTTATTTCCAACACGTGCGTTTGATTCCTGCGATAGCTACAAAAATAGACACTTTGGCATAGAGTAACGCATAATATTGGGTCAGTGAGGATTTAGGTGTTAATCGACGCAAAACTCAATTTTTCACAAATTCTAAGTATTATCACTGCGTTTTCTACTTGTTAGCTCTCATAATTCTAAATAAAATGCTCATAATAACTAGCATTTATGCCAGTTATAAGGGAACGATCCCTCTTAATTGATCTTCATATTGATTTATCTCATCTACCTGTTTTGTGGTGTGATAACCTAAGTGCAGTTCATTTAAGTGCTAATCCTTTCTTATACTAAAAAAACTAAGCTTGTAGAGATCGATATTTATTATGTTCGTGACTTGATGCTCAAAAGAAAAATCAAAGTCCGTCATCTTCCAGCTATTGAATAGATCACAGATGTTCTTACTAAATTGTTGTTAGCAACTATTTTTTAGAAATTCAAAAGAAGACTCACCATGATTGATGTTGCTGCCATCGGTTTGCAGGGGTTGTTAATGAAGCTCATTAACAAGTCCATTTACTCCTCTTTTATTCTTTGTTCATTTATTGTAAAGACCAATTTTATAAGGCCTCTTTTTAGCAGATTTCTGTTATTTGTTTATTCCTTTTCTGTTACATGAGGTATAATCTTGTGTGGGTGAGTGCAAGGCAAGAGTTTTTCATCCAAAACTTTATGTATATAAATTAGGGGTGTTTGTGGGTTGGGTTAGGTTGGGTTTAGGGATATTTTAGGTCCAACCCTATGCGTGTATTTTTCTAACCCAAACTAATCCTTGTTAAATTATGAACCCAAACCAAACCAACCCATAAAAAATGGGTTGGGTTGGTTCGATTCCATTGATTCCCTTAAAAAAAAGCTTCGATTCACCAATAAAAAAAACATAAGATTCCACAATCCACAAGAACAATATCCAAAATCTATTATAACAAAACAAATTTCCAACATTCACAAGAAAGGCCATAATGTCTACAAAATTTAAAATATAGGCAACAATGTTTTCAAATGTCTACAAAATCCATAAGTAAGTCTATAATGTCTACAAAGGTCTTCAAAATCCAATAGATTTCAACGACCCATTCATGATCCTGATAAAACTTGCTCCTTGAAGAACCCTAAACAAGACTTAAAACAATAAATTATATAAGAATACTATCATAATTTCAATAATATAGATTATAGAGTAAATATATAAAAGATAACACTACCTGATAAAAATTGATCACAAGTTTTCAATTCTTCAGTTTGTGTAGTAAGATCAAATAACGTCGGCTTCACACGTAGCCAATTTTGTATACATATTAAAGCCTCCACAATCTTAGGACTTAAAGAACTTCTAAAAGAGTCAAGTATCTACCTCCTGTACTAAATGCTGATTCAGAAGTAATTGTTGACACTGGTACAGGTAAGACATCTCGAGCAACTTGTGATAAAACTTTGTATTTAGGAGCATTTTTAATTTCCACCAATTCGAAATATCAAAATTTTCTATCAGATCTTCATTAGGTTCTGACAAATATCTCTCCACATCATTTCTTGTTTCATTCAAAATTTTCTCTTTTCTTCTTCGTTTGTATTCCAACTGTAAATCCATTTCCAATTCATCACAATCCTCACTTATTTCAACTATGTGACATGGTTGTTCAAAAGCATGACCACTTGAATCACTTATCTTATAAAACTCATACAATTACATCAAACTAACTTTCACCTCATCAGAACTTATTCTATCAACTTCATCCCCATAGATACTTATGAAACAAAAGGACACATAATCCAACTTATATAATGGATCAAGCACAATAGCTAGAAACAACACTTTGTTCATTTTGTCAAGAGATCCCCAATACTTATCAAATTTCATTCTCATATTGGAAGCCATAGTATATATCACACTGTTTACATTTTGGCTCCAACCTATTAAACATCGTTGAATCCCACAAAGTTCATGAAAAAATGTATTAGAAGTGACATAAGTTGAGCCACTAACCTTCAATGTAAGATCATAAAACATCTTCAAAAATTTGACAAATGTTCGAACATGGTTCCAATCAGCTAAAGTCGGTGGTCCCTTTCTTTTCTTTCCATTCTCATCTTCAGTAAAGTAATGTCAAAATCTCCATCCTCTTCTTCTAAGCATTGAAAAGCCTTTTCAAATTTTAAAGCATGATCAAGCATCAACTATGTTGAATTCCATCTTGTAGACACATCCAGACAAACAAGGGCTTTAGATTCAATCTTTTTATGTCGAACACAATCTAAAAAATTTTTCAATCGCTTAGGAGAAGATCTAACATATCTTACAACATTTCGTACACTAGATATCGAATCATGCAATTCTTTCAATCTATCATTGACAATCAAGTTCATAATATGAGCACAACATCTCATATGCAATAATTATAGTTTTTTCTTCATATATGAGATTGCTAAATCATTTGAAGTTGCATTATCAACAGTAATTGAAAAAACTTTATCAATATCCGAATCCAATAAACAACATTCAATTACTTTACTAGTTGTCTCTCCCTTATGATTAGGCACTTGACAAAAATTCAATATTCTTTTCTATAAATTCCATTCAGAATCAACAAAATCTGCTGTAAGAACCATATAATTGATGTTCTGTAAGGAAGTCTAAGTATCTGTTGTTAGGATCACTCTTTGACCACTTTTGATTA
Source organism: Benincasa hispida (assembly GCF_009727055.1). Classification (NCBI taxonomy): domain Eukaryota; kingdom Viridiplantae; phylum Streptophyta; class Magnoliopsida; order Cucurbitales; family Cucurbitaceae; genus Benincasa; species Benincasa hispida. The sequence goes on along the minus strand of NC_052350.1, from coordinate 57,520,855 downwards.
AAGTTGATTTGAACAATTTTTTTTCATCCACATACAGCTGATAAATATCCCTAGCAATTGTGATTCTTGAAGGAATATCAAACTTAGGACATGCAATATTACAAAATTCTTTAAACCCCTCTGTCTCTACAAATCTAAATGGCACCTCAGACAATACTAGCATCTTAGCACATGCATTTATAACTCTTTGTTGACTAAAGGCAGTAGACAAAAAAATCATATTGATAGCACCTTTTGCATCAATTTCATTCGGTTGAAATTTTAGTATGGTTTTCCCTTTCGATTGCTCTCTAAATGGATAATTTTTGCATTGTTTTCGCAAATGCTTCCATAAGGTACTAGTTCCATATGAAGAAGTGTCACAAGCGTAATCTTTATCACAATAATTACATTTGCATCTTATACCTTTGATGTTAAATCTTTCCATCTTTATAAACTGATCCCACACTGAAGATGATGGCCTAGTGGTTTTCTCTTGCCAATGACTATCATTTCCGATGGTTTAGAACATGCATCAGGGACGGAAATATTTATAGGTGGTGATCATTGTCGATCAACTCAATATTTTTCATCTACAATATTAACAAATAAAGAAAAAAAATTGTGAGCATAGGTAAACCATGAGGAATAAATAATTAAATATATATAAAAAAGAGTTTAGTGGCTAACCAGTAACCAATGAGGGTGTGAAGGTGTGAGATTTCAACGTGAAGATGACATTGAAGAGGAGATGGAAACACAATGGCAACCGGAGAGGAAGATAATGGCGGACAGAGTCAGATGAGATATGAAATGCAATGGGATTCAAGAGTGGAACGGAGAGGAAGACAGAAACTGACGGATGGAGTCAGACGACTGAGAAGTGACGGATGGCGAGGAAGAGTCAGACGGACGAGTGACGAAAAGGGAATAGTGTGATGAAAAGAGACGAGTGAGAAGTGACGACTGAGGAGAGGCTGACCTACCATCTGGCATCTACCGAAAAGTGGGAAGTTGAAACGTGGAGAAGAAGGAAATCAAAATGACCTCCAATCTTCAAGGGCCACGTGTCGAAAAGGGAACGGCATCTACCAAGAAATGGGAAGTTGATGCTGGTTTGGGCATTCTAGTTCTTGGGTTGAAACTTGAAAGGCAAAAGCTGAACTGAAGGGTATGGCGTCTACCAAGAAGTGGCCTACCGCTAGGTTTGAATCTTGGATCGGTTCGGTTCGAACCGGATTTTTTTCTATCAAACCCGTGAACCGAACCGACCTATTCGGGTTTATTAAAAAAACTCAAACTAAACCAAATTTTTTTTGAACCAACCCAAACCAGCTGAGTTGGGTTGGGTTGCTCGGTTTTTTCGGATTTTCAGTTTTTTTGAATACCCCTAATATCAATAACTAGGGTTTTTTCTTACCATTCATCTTTCCCTTCCCTCTAATTTCATTTTGAGTAACCTAAACTCATTGCACTTCCACCTATCAAATCCAATTTAAACCAAATTGACTTCTCAATAAAGTCCAACTTGACTCTAAAATCCAAATAAAGAAATTAAACCTACTTAAGTCCAATAGTTAATTCGAATCCACAGATTCATACATTCCAACTTAATATAACTTATTTGCAAGATGAAATCCAAAACTAGACATCAGTTGACAGAAATCAACTACATCTAGAAATGGGGACATTACACTTTTCTTAACTTTTGGCTTATTTTGTTTGGTCTAAATTTAACCATAGCGATAATTATTTCTCGTCCCTTAAACACTCTAGTTGACACAAACTTTAGTTACAAACAAAATAATCGCCATGCCAAAAATAAAAAACTAATAACAACCACCAAAAAAAGGAAGTAGTCCATTACATAACAAAAAGTTTGTTTTGTGCCTCATGCAAATTTCAAATATAAAAACACACCATCCACCATTGCAAATTCATTATACATTCAAAATTATTTCCATAGTCCACTAAAACAATGGCTAAAGTGGGAGTTATATCTTGGGTCATCTTCATTGTCTTTTTAGTTTTGTATTCAGGTCTAATTTCTCTACTTTATTTGAGTTCGAAACGATTTTTTTTTTTATTATTATTGTTTTAAATGAAGTGTTTTCCTATAATTTTTTTTATAAAAGAACTTATCGAGACTATGTTGAGGAATTCATTCATGATCAAATGAATTTAGAATTAAAAATTGCCATGTCTATGAATATTACCTAAGAAGCACGGACACCAACCCGCGACACAATAACATGGCGACATCGACACGCAACATATCGATTTTCAAAAAAGTAGGACACGACAGGTCGGGGACACGTTTTTTTAATTAAAAAAATTAAATATATATCGTGCAATAAACACATTGTGAAATATTCCATTTAAAAACATCGTTAACAACCATACAATGCATGAAAATGATGATAATAGATAAGATGACTAACGGTCCAAGTCATAAGATGACTAATGATCCAATGACTAACGGAGGTTCGACCGTGGAGGTGTGGCCAACTGTCGTGGAGTGCGTTTAGGCATGGAGTTTTAGATGTGGAGGTGTGGCTGTGGAGGTGTGGCCGACTTCATGGAGTACATTTGGGCATGGAAGGTCGAAGGAATGAAGGTTTTGGGCATGGAGTGCTTTTTGGGCGTGGAGGTGTGGAGATTGTTGGCTGGAAGGTCGAAGGAATGGAATGAAGATTGGGTAGAAGTGGAATCTGAGATTTTGAGAAATTAAAAGAAAAAACACAATAACCTAAAAGCTAATTTTTTGGCCCTTGTTTTTTTCATTCTAATTTTGCAGGTATTGTGTCATGAATGTGTCGCAGTCGTGTCCAGCCGTGTTGGGGCGTGTCAAAAATTAAAAAAATAATAATAAAATATACCCAACACGTCAGCTGGCATGTTGGACACGTGTTGACGACGTGTTGGGGTTCAACATGTGTCCGACACCGACATTTCGCCATCTTAGAAGTGTTGGTGCTTTATAGAATATTATAAAAGTACTTTTTGAAAAATTAAAAGACAGGTGGTCTATCAGAAAGAGCTTTCATAATAACTTTTTTTTTTTTTTGCAAGAATCCTACATTATATAAACACTGAAAAAAGTTTCTAAATTAGCTACTAAAAGCATATTTTACCATAATGAGAACTTAGAATAGTACCTTCAAGGTTATGTATATCTAACTTGGCCTCAAATACATTCTTAGTGTTAAGTTCTTTTACTAAGAAGTAATCATTATGATTACAGGGAGTTTATATGCAAGTGCTCAATTGTGTTGCAACAACCATCCAAAACTAGGGAGTTGTAAGCCTGGAGTAGATGACAATCAAGAAGATGGAAAATGTTGGAATTACTGCATTTCTGGATGTACAAAAGGTGGATTTTGCAAGCAAGTTGGGAGTGGCCATGTCTGCCATTGTTATTGTTGATTTCCTGCATTAGCTTTCTTTTTCACCAACCCTACTATACAGTTTCATGTATTGCTCTTTAAATAAAATGATGTGTTGAGTGATAAAAAACCAATAATATAAAATTGAATGTGAAGACAACATTATTTGTGTCAATACTAATACAAATAACTTTAAATGAAATAAAAATTTATACTGAGGTATACATCCAACTCTTCCAAAATTGCATATCCTTCCTTTGGGAGGTTAAAACAACTAGATATCTAAAATAATGAAAATGTAAACCCAATTAAAGCTCTATATGTGAAGTAGTTGGCACAAAAATCTCAAATTGTTTTAGGGTTGTTTGGATTGACTATGAAGAAGAGTATTTCTTAAGAATCTTTTTCATTTAAACATATATTTTTTTTATATAAGAACACTCGTGTTTGGAAATTTGTTCTCAAAAGTGTTCCATATACAAGATTGTTTGGCTCGTTATATACCAAAAGTGTTTCTATTAATGTCAAATTATTATAAAAAACGACCATAAAATACTATGAACTAATAATCGAAAATAATGGTCACTATAGTTAGTTGTTTGGGATAATCGACGCTAGAGTTGGTGGTGGTTGATGGGGTTGGCTACCGATGGTGGTGGCTGGAGGTGGTTGACGGAGTTAACCATCAGTGATGGTCACTGAAGTTGGTCATCGGTGGTAGTCATCGGGATTGGTTGCTAGTGGAGGTCGTCAACAATGGTCACCAAAAGTTTCGCCGGATCAGGTTGTTGATGGTGGTCATTGGAGGAGACTAACAAATAGCAATGGTAGCCATGACAATAAAGTGAAAGTGAAGTAGAGGACTATTGAGTAAGTTTTGATAATGGTAAGAATTAAACAAATTAGGGAGAGATCAATTATTATACATTCAAAAATTATTTTTACAAAAGTTGATTGCAAGTATCTCACCCAAACACAAACTTATTTCATAAACTCATTTTTGCAAAAACTATTTTGATTGGTTACCAAATACTTCAACCTTTTTCACGATGACTTTCTTTTTTTATAATTAAACATTTACAAAATTAAACCAAACACACCCTTAACTCTTTTGGGATTTTGTAAAACTCAATCAATCTCAACTTGCAGCCATAACTTTGTTGCAACATGGCTATAACATTTTTCTGTACAAAAACAACCTGACATGAAAATAAACTAATGTATTTCTTCTTTTTTTTTTTTTTCATTTATTTAATTACATATGCTCTATCTTATCTTCATGGCTAGGGCTAAGTACATCATATGTATAAGAGCATAGCCCAAAGTGATAAGAAAGATTTTTCAAATGTCTTCAACCAAATACATTTATAGATTGATGATCTATGACTACAAAAACTTAGTACAAGAATATCGGGTCAAACGATAGGGAGAGCCTAGGTTTTACTTTTCTAAGCTAAATTTGAATATGGACAAAAGTAAAGACTAAAGGTGGGGGAGGGGTTTGAGAGGTAAACAAAAGACGAAAAATAAAAGAAAAGACAAGTAAGATAATGGTGAGAGAGTAAGAGATAATCAAGAGATTACATGGCCAATTCATAGATGTATGATCAAAATTGGCCAAAACTGAACTATTCTTGGCCTAAAACTCTCTACTCTCGACTTAGAAATCAAAAGATCAATTTATACTCATCGTGAGAGCATCATGACACTGTAAGCAGCGTTAGCCTCAGCGCTTTGTAGGCATGGAACAATGATATTCTTCTTTTGTTTTGTTTTTTTCTTGAGAGCATTGCTTCATTAGGGCTCTGAATTAATCCATTTTAGCTCTGTTGATATCAAAAATTTGTCAAGTCTCAACTTCTGACCTTTAATAAACAACAAATTTGTTTGATAAGGAAGAGAACAAGCCTACAAAACAATAGGAATTACATTCACACTGATGTGGTAATTATCACACGTGATCCGACGCCTAAGTTAAAAGAGGATCAAAGTGCTGAACTCATAAACTGAAACAAAGAGAGCTTACTTGCCTTTCTTGTGACCTTAGGGACCCTAGGGTTTGGTTCCCTTATCCCATTAGTATTTTATCTCCGAATCCCTTTTGGATTCCCTTTTCCCGTGCTTACCAGGGCTTACTCTCTAAACCCGAACTCTTTTAGCCTTTTATCTTACTCTTGGGATGATCTATTATTTTATTGTCTTTTTTGGACTATTATTTCATTTTGGTTCAAATTTACACAAAACAAGCTCCATTTTCTCCCTAACACTCAATTCTACCTCTTAATTTCTCGATCATAAATAATCAATTAAACACATTAAACAACATAACAATCTCTAATTAAACTGAGCAAGATAATACATTTCAGGTGCTATCAAGTCGGTCGTTTAGAAAAGTCACACTTTCTTTGGTTGATCTTGAATTAGATACTATAGTTATCCATCTGGAAATTTAAACGTTATTTAAATTATATAATTTAGTTGAATAATGTTAGGGTGTTTTTCATTGCAGTATGATTGGTTTATTTATTACAAGCAAAACCGAAACGACATGTTTCTGTAACATGTATGACATTTCTTACTGATCGATCAAATTATGGGTGACAAAAAAATTATGGATAAATGAGGTTTCAGTGCAAGCATACACTATTGATAAAATAATAAACTTTGAGTATTCCAAGTGTCGATTTTCACAAGACTATATCGATTTTTAAGTTGATGATGATTATGACCAATGAAACCAAGGTAATCAATGAAAAACTTATATTGTGGTAGGTGAGGAAGAAGCTTAAAACAGTAAACAAGATGATCGAACAGGGGTAAACAATGTTTCAACCTTCCAGGTGCTATGCTTTAAGTGAAGCGGTCGCATTATACCACGACAATGAGTTACACATGAACAAAAATCCACTCCTATTCGATCTTGTGTCAAGTTCCTTCAGGAGGTCTAAGCAGCTAATGCCTAATATTTTCATGGTTAGTTGGATCTTAATTTAGTACAAGTCCAGTTTCTTTGTCCTATGGTGGCCTTTATTTCTAAAGCAACATAGTCCTATTTCTAGGCTTGAAGTCCCATATCCCTTTGTGAAATCCATTTACACTCTAACCTCCTCAGCATTAGAGCTCCACTAGATCATTAAATTAAATGGATAGTTTAATTTACCAATTTTATCATTAAATTCAACAAAGAAAATGTGTAAAACAAAGTGGTGGGAATACAACATTACTTAAGTCATAACAACCCTAGGGCATCGACATTGTTGAATCCCTAGGAAGGTTTAGCACATGACTAATGATAAAATAATGAACTTTATGAATCATAAATCATAGCTACAATATAGATTTCGATGGTGAAAAGAAAGTAGAGAAAACTACAAGAAATAAATGAATAAGAAATGATGGACAACACAACTCAAGAGATCTTGGGAAAGTCCTCAAATTCCTAGTCTTTCCCTAAATTGGTTCCCCCTTTTCAAGGATGAATCATCTCTTGCCACACGCTCTCACGAGATGAGATGACCTAAAGCCATTACACCTCAGAGGAACTTTTGTTTTTTTGTCTACTGACTTGAGAAGTTGAGAAAACGTCTAAGGGTACTGACATAAATGACTAAAACAGTGGAGGAATTGTGGTGAATTGGGATATGTTTCGAAATGAAGAGATTCTCCTCCTTTTATGGCCTCAAATCGATTGAGAACCCTGGAATACATGCTTGAAGGGTTCACCAAGTGAAATCAGGGTTGTACAACTTCTTGAAACATGAAAATTGTGATCACCGTTGACGAGGTTGAATTCTAGAAAATTAGGGCTCACTGATACGATCATAATAAATCTGATGATGCGGCCACATTGAACAAAAATCTTCAATGTGGTCAAAATCACCTACTAAAGTTCACAAAATAACCTTAAAATCATATCTTTTAAGCTTATTAAGACCCACATAGTCTCATTTTATCTAATTAAGGCTACATTTAAGGAAAAACACATGCAATGGTCCATTTTTCTAAGTAAAAGTGTCCAAACAAAGGCCTAAAAATATGCATTACATAGCATGTATCACTTACAACATATTGTGACATTGTCTAGGACATTGTAACGTGACTGACAAAAAATTCTGCAGAATATTTTTTTCCTTATCTATCAAGATTTTATGCAAATTCTATGGCTTGTTCTATTTTTCCTAGAGAGATGATTTATTATTTCCTTGAATATCATCCCAAAGCTAGCCATATATACAATGTGGTTTTGTTCAATTTTTGGGTAGGTCATTTTGAACATTTTTTTAAAGCTGGTTGTCTTGTTTGTTTTCTCTCGAACCACAAGGGTGTCAATCTTTCATCGAGGAAGATTGTATTATTGTTGATTTTGAGACTTACTCTAGATCATGTTGGTTTATTCTTGAACAACTTGAGAAGGGATTCTTAAACTTAAGGGGGCCTAACTTCATCAAGTGGAGTAGTCTTCATTTGAAGGTAGAAAGATAAATTCTTAGTGAGAGAGAGTCTCACACTTAGGGAGCTTAAGCTATCATTCGCTAATATCCTTGTACTTAGGGGGAGCCTAAGTACGTTGAAGTTAAAGGAAGATCACACTTAGGGGGAGCCTAAGTTTCATTGAGATATAGTCTCACATTTTAGGGGAGCCTAACTGATCATGCTCTAAGTTGGGCTATTCGAGTGTTACTGCAATAGTTATTTATCTACAGATAAGTAGTGAAGGGATCGAATCTCAATGCAAAAGTAACATTATATGCAAAAATGTTGTCAATGTAATTGGTTCAGGATCCTCATTTTCAGATATAATATCAAGAGTAACATTATATGAAAAAATGTTGTCAAGAGCTACATTAACTCGGTTCTATTTTATTTCTTGTCATGACTTAGTTTATTGAAATCTCATTATTGTCATTAGGTATTTCACCTTCGTCACTATTCATGTCAAAGATTTCTTCATGGATATTTACATCCTTAATCAAATCTTTTTAATTGTTAATTATTTTTCTTTTTCGAGGATTTTTATCTTTGGAACTCACTAGTCTACCACACTTCTGGCGTGTTCCAGACTCATTAGTGACAACTTGGTATGTTGGGATATCAATTTTCGATGGAACATTTGCAGCTGGTATATGTGACTTAGTTACTTTCTTTGCATCTAAAAATGCATCTGGTAATTGATTTGCTATATTTTGCAAACGAATTATTTTATGAATTCCAAGTTCACATTGAATTGTATGGGGATCTAAATGAGACAATAACGACCCATTCCATGTAATTTCTTTTTCCAACTTCTGAATTCCTCCCCCTAGTGTTGGAAAATTTGTCTCATTAAAATGACAATCTATAAATCGTGCAATAAATACATCACCCGTCAGTTGATGAGGAATCATATCCAACATATATTCCTAACCTTCTTTGAAGATCCATCTTAATGCGTTGTGGTAGAGCAATTGGAACATATACTACACATCCAAAAATTCTCAGATAAGAAATATTTGGCTCATGGCCATAAGTTAATTGTAATGACGAGTACTTATGATAAACTACTGGCCTAATGCGTGCAAGTGACGTTGCACACAAAATAGCATGTCCTCATAAAGATTAAGGAAGCTTAGCTCTCATAAGCAATGGTCTAACAATTAACTGCAAACTTTTTATAAATGATTGTGCTAAACCATTTTATGTATGGACATGAGCTATAGGATGTTCAAAACTTATCTCAACTGACATACAATAATTATCAAAAGCTTAAAATGTAAATTCACCAGTATTATCAAGACAAATGTGTTGGGATTGATGTCCTAATTCTCCCAGAGTCTCATTGTTTGTAATATATACACATTATTATGAATAAAATAAGAGTTGTTTCATTCTGGCATTTACTCATATCCAATAAAAAAAGTTCCATGGTTATTGTATGCAAACTTAAGCATGTATATGAGATATACAAGTGGATCATGCCTTAAGTGATAACCTAAATAGGTTTGTAGTATAAGGATTAAGGTGGGATACCTGATCCTGGTGACACTACGGATATGGCCCATTTTATAAAGGTTTACAAGTGTTGTAAACTACTACAAATGGTAGATCCTGACCATTCATGTGGAGACATGTGAGTGGGGGTGTCCTATACAAAGAGTTTGTATAAGACCGGACCACAAGATGATTCGTCTTTGTATATAGCTGTTGATACTTGAGATTTACATCTCACCTAAACGACCATAGGTGACATGACCTCAATCCTTAGTGTTTCTGAAAATCCTACCTTTGAGGGCAGTTCCTTCATTAGTATGGGTGAGACTGGCCAGATTGCCAAATCAACATGCCTACCTTTTTGGGGACTTATCTGATTTGGGTGTTGGGAACTCAGTTACACAAGATGGAATTCACTCATTCCCCGAAGTAGGGGTAAGCAGATAGATTGCTCCCTTAAGGGCTAATTCTGAGCCTTGATCGTAGTGGCCACAGCTTCTCTTTGAAAGAGAGGACTCAGTCAAAGTAGAACTATGACTTATGTTCATTAGAGGGATCAGTGGTACTTAAGAAGTTAGATGTACTACAGGGGCATAACGATTATTGGCCGAGTTGTGGTTACGAGCGATCTGTGAAGGGTTATCGCACTGTTGATTGGTTGATATGGACATATAATATATCTGTAGTAAGGAGAGTTCAGCTGTCGATCTTTAGTGAAGTGCATGGCAGTTAACGGATGGTGGATCCCATGACTAAAGATTTTAATCAGTTATTCACGTACTGTTGGAGCTTCGAGTTATAGGTCCATAAAGTCCCCTTGGTAGCTCAATGGATTCAAGTTGAGGATCAGCTATTGGTGTTGATTTGAAATGTTCAAATTGACAAGAGGTAATTCGATTATATATGATATGATTGGTGTGATGTATGAGTTACATCAAGTGGAGGGTTACTGTAAATGAGATTTACATTAAGTGCCATGGAATAGAAAAATAGCTATGGTTTATATGTTTCATGAGATGAAATATTAAAATTATAGATTACAAATATAATATGGTAAGTTGGTTATCATTTATATATTGGAACGTAGCAGCACGCAGCGGAAGTGACAAGGATCCATAAGCACTCTAATTCATTAATTTTGGCAAAAATGAAAGCATGTTATGGGTTTCAAGACATACCTTTGTAGAACTTCTTCAAAGCTTGTATCCAGCTACAAATCTCTTCAAATCTTGATGTAGACCACCCCAAGATCTTCCTTACTATCCTCTTGGTGCTTTAGATTGAGTTATGGGACTTAAAATAAGCTGGAATCAAGGGAATTTGGAGACAAACTCACAACAGTAACCCAGTGAAGAACTTTTTCTTCTTACGAATTTTTCAGAGAAATTCTACGGATTGCATTGCCTCCAAAACACTTCAATCTCTTTAATATATTGCAGAAAATCATGCAATGAGAATAGCTACATGAGATGCAGCTCATGCTTGGAGTAAATGAAGACTTAAGATGTGAGTTTAGTATGAGCAACTTGAAGAAGTAATTGAAAATGCCTATTTTTCACTTTTGTGTTTTTTCTTCTTTTTCAATCTTTTGATACTTGATTTCATAAATCTATTTATCTTATAAAATTGAAAATATTACTAATTTTATCAAATTAATTTCATAAATTAATTTTCTTAATAAAATTAATAAATAATTATTTAAACAATTTAAATAATTCTAATTAATTTAATATCNAATTAATTTTCTTAATAAAATTAATAAATAATTATTTAAACAATTTAAATAATTCTAATTAATTTAATATCAAATATTAAATTAATTTTACACACTTTCATCTTCACATATTTAAATCATATTTAAATATTAATTCTCCAATTTTGTTTAATTCTAATTTGAACGTTTCAAATTAACGTATCACGCTATTCTAGAGCTAATCCATTTACGAGCTAGTAGGGGGACCTTGCAGACCTACAGATCATGGGCTCCAACGATTCGAGATTAATGGGCTAAACTCATTAGACCGAATGAGCCCCCATTTCGTTAACTAATGGGTTATTCCACTAAAGCTAGCTGAACTCCTCTTACTGTAGATATATTATGTCCACTCAATATAACCATGATTAGTAAGTTAACCCTTCACAGGTTATTCGTAGTAACAGCTGGGCCGAATCACTGTTTTACCCCCGAAATTATCTTTTGTTCCTTAAGTCCCACTGATCCCCTAATGAACAATTGATTTGTGATCCAATCAATAAATCAAATCCCTCTTGGGCCAATGAGAGAGTGAGACCTCTTATTCAAGACCTAGAACCAACATTTAAAGGGAACAACCTCTCTACTAACCCTAATCGGGTAGGAGTGAATTCCGTCTTACACCCTATGTCCCCAGCTATCTATCCAGTCTTATCCCCAAAATGGGAGGCTTATTGAGCAGAGACGTTGGTCTACTCTCACCGTTTAGGATAATCCCAAACAAACAGGAGTACATAGTTAGCTTAGGATTAAGGTCAAGTTACCTAGGTCATCGCTTTGAAATAGTCAATCTTAAATAGTATACATCGTTATAAAGTAAGAGTGACTAGTTTCGTGGTCGGATCTTGTACAAAACTCATTTACACAGGACGCCCCCACTCCTCATGTCATAACATGTACGAATTAGGATCACTTCGTATGTAGCACTTTACAAGACTTTGTAACAACTACAAAGTAGGCCGCATCCAATAGTGTTACCAAAATAAGGCACCCAACCTTATTCATATACTATAGATCACTTTTGACTATTTACTCGAACCAGATCCACTTGTATATCTCCACATAAAGTTCAAGTACTTATGTGATAGTCAAAGGACTTTTAGGTTTATTGGATTTTCTAAAAAACAATATATTCAATAACAATTTATTGAATTTTCAGAATAAGTTCTATTATTTACAAACCACGAGTTTTAGGACATAAAACCCAAAAAACTCCCACTTGGACTAAAAGTCTAGTGGTAACTTATATATTCGATATATAAGACTGAATTTTTAAGTTTTATAGAGAAATACAATACACTAGGGCATCCCAAACCCATGGTTTACCATTTGGTATCCCATACTCGATATTTCTCCCACTTTCCCTAGGTTATTAAATATGGTATTCCTAGTCTTACTAGGTGATTCCACTTTAGCCGAGAGAATCATTGTAAATATGTTAGTGTACAATAGGCTTTTAATTAAACTATATGAGGATGCATCTTATTCTCAATAATGACCAGGAAGCACACTTTCCTCCCACTACATTGAGATACTCTCAACGCTTTTAGTAAGATGCATCTGACCTGTCTCAAAAACTCTTGTTAACAGTCAGATCTAGAAATCTTTAAACTTTCTACACTTTGATCTAGCCGTTTTTAAATATCTGAATATTTGCAGATGGCTTTTAATAATTTGATTCTTTAACAAAAGTTGCTAGGAGATAGAACAAACATGTTTTTTCTGAAAATGAACATTTCATTCATACAATATGTTCATTACATGATAACAAAATTAGGTAATATCATCATCAGCAGCAACTTCTACCACTGGTTAAGCCGAGTAAGTGGTCTTCAGGAACTAAATTGCATGTTTAGCTTTCTCTGCTCTCTTTTCAACAAGGTATTTAGGACAATTTCTCTTACAGTGCCCTTCTTCGTTGCAGTGGAAACATTTCCCTTTCTCTGCAGTGGTTTTCTTGCTTTTCTTGCCACCAGGTTTTTTTTTTGCCTTTCCCTTTGTCCTTCTTTGCAGGAATACTCTTACTCTACGAAGAGAAGACAACATCGGACTTGGAGGACATTCCTCTCTTCTCAGCAAAAGCAACATTTACTTCTGATTCTAGACCCTTAGTTCTCAACATAGTCTGGAAATCCTGCAGCTCATTCAACAGAGTGGTCAAGTTGTATTCAATTTTATTCATCAATGCATTCGTACAGAATTGCAGAAAACTCTTCGAAAGAGATTTTAGAATAAAACCAACTTGGCTTCTCTTGTCCATCATAGAGTCGTTTACTTCTACCACATTAAAGCAAACCATCATGTCCAGGACATGTTCACGAATATTAGTCCCCTCTTTCATGCGACTGTTATAAACGTATTTGATAGCATCGTGCCTCAGGGTGAAGGACGGTTGTCCAAACATCCCTCTCAGAGGTTCTATAATTTCTTTGGCAGTACTCATATCCTCGTGTTTCTTCACCAAAACGTTAGATAAGCTGGCGAGGATATAAGCACGGACTTTATCATTCGCCCTGATCCATCTATCAAATGTTTCCTAAACAGTTCAGTCAGAATTAGAGTTAGGAATGTGAGGACACTCTTCTGTTAAGACAAATCACAAATCATCTATCGTAAGTATCGTGTTCAGATTTGATTTCCATGTCACATAGTTATCCTCGATCAGTTTGTCCAATGCCAACAATTGTATTATTGAACTCGTCCTTTTGAAACTATAAATAAATTCTATAAGTGAATTGCTTTTAAATCCAATCAAGTTTTAGCAAAGTAATAATGTACCCATAATCATTATTTTTGCAATGATACTTAATGAAGGAAATCGGAAACGAGATTTTCATGAGCAGCGGAACAAGACATTCCAAATTACAATCATGAATCAACAAATCATTTACAGTCGACTTCCAAACAAAAGGTTATGCGATTCATACAAAAATTACAGCATGTAAAATACAAAGGAACAGAGAGTAAAACTCTACACACATAGGCAGAAGCGTCTCCACGCTACGTTGCGCAACCGCTTGAACAACAGAGACCACGAACACTTCGCACTCGTCCTCAACGACCTCCTCAGTCACGAACTCTTTCACAACACAAACGAACACCGCACTTGTCCTCAGCGACACGAATGGCCTCCAGAAAAACCTCGACGATGTCGAGTTGAATCTGACCACACCAACAAGGTGACCTTGGTATTCTTGGTGTGAGAATCCAGAGGGTGGGCTCTGTTCGGACTTGGTATGAGGCAGACGAATGGAGGAAACAATGATCACGTACATGACTGGGCAAGTGGGAGATGGCTAAGACCTATCATATAAGTCGATGCCCAATCGTTTAGATAAAGCTATGTGATCGTCTAGCAAAAGCTATGCGATCATTTAGCTTTATCGTTTAGCTCGTTCTGTCGCATACAGACTCTACATGATCGTTTACCTTGGGCCAGCGATCGTCTAGCAAAGCTATGCAATCGTTTAGTAAACACTGTACGATCGTTTAGCTCGCACCTGCACGATCGTTTAGCTCGCGCAGCTATCGTTTAGTAAATCTGTATTTACTTGACCACTTACGTGAGTTTCTTTTTGCGTAGAGAAAACTCAAAATCCTTTTCAAAATTTTGTAAAAACTTCTTTTCAAAATAGGAAACCACTTTCCTTTTAAACACACGATTACTATGATCTAATAACCACCTACTACTTTGGCTATTTAAAAGAAAAAGTATTAATTATCTAATAATTAATATTATTATAAACATAAATGATAACCAACTTATCATACTATATTTATAAAATATAGTTTAATATTTCATCTCATGAAACATATAAATCATAGTTCTTTTTCTATTCCATGGTACTTAATGTAAATCTCATTTACATCAATCCTCCATTAGATGTATCTTATATATCATACCGATTATATCATATATAATAAAAATACCTATTGTCAATTTGAACATTTCAAATCAACACCAAGAACTGATCCTCAACAGAATCCAAGCTACTAAGGGGACCTCATGGACCTGTAGATCCGAAGCTCCAACGGGACGTGAATAACTTACTAAACTCTTTAGTCACGGGATCCACCATCCGTTAACTGCCAGGAACTCTACTAAAGATCGACAGTTGAACTCTTCTCACTACAGATATATTATGTGTCCATCTTAACCAATCAGCAGTGCGACAATCTTTCACAGATTGCTTGTAAGTACAGCTGGGTCAATAACCGTTATGCCCCTGTAGTTACATCTGTCTCCTTAAGTACCACTGATCCTTCTAATGAACATAAGTCATGTTCTACTATGACTGGGTC
The DNA here is from genome assembly GCF_009727055.1 of Benincasa hispida. Taxonomy (NCBI): domain Eukaryota; kingdom Viridiplantae; phylum Streptophyta; class Magnoliopsida; order Cucurbitales; family Cucurbitaceae; genus Benincasa; species Benincasa hispida. The sequence continues at coordinate 57,505,468 of NC_052350.1, read as the reverse complement.
TTCTTTTCCAAAGAGAAGTTGTGGCCACTATTTTCAAGCCCCGGAATCAGCCCTTAAGGGAGCAATCTCTCTACTTATCCCTGCATTGGGAAATGAGTGAATTCCATCTTGTGGATTGAGTTCCCAGCTCCTAGATTAGACAAGTTCCCAAAAAGGTAGGCATGTTGAGTTAGCAATCTGGTCACTCTCACCCATACTAATCAAAGGACCACCCTCAAAGGCAGAAGTTCACAAAACACTCAGGATTGAGGTCGTGTCACCTATGGTCGTTGAGGTGAGATGCAAGTCTCTAGTATCAATGGCGTTATATACAAAGTCTAGTCATCTCGTGGTCCAGGTCTTATAAAAACTCTTTGTATAGGACACCCCCGCTCTATGTCTCCACACGAATGGTCAGGATCTACCATCTATAGTAGTTTACAATACTTGCAAACCTCTACAAAGCAGATCGTATCCATAGTATCACCAAGATCAGGTATCTCACCTTAATCCTTATACTACAGACCGATTTAGGATATCACTTAAGGCATGATCAACTTGTATATCACATATACATGCTTAAGTTCACATAAGATAACCAAAGAGTTTTGTTTATTGGATATGAGTAAATGCCAGAATTAAATAATACTTATTTTATTCATTAAATAATGTGTATCTTTACAAAACAACAAGACTCCGGGAGAATTAGGACACTAATCCCCCAACAATCTCCCACTTGTCCTAATGACTCGGGAGAGTAATGTACAATACAATATAAAAATGTACAATATACAATAAACTAGGGCATACCCCAGTATCATCTCCCACTTGCCCTAGACAAGATGTCGCATGTCCTGCAGACCCAGACTCTCTAGGTGACCCTCGAACACATTAGCCGTGAGGGCCTTCGTAAAGGGATTAGCAACGTTGTATTCCGTAAGGATCAAATCCTTAGCTCCATACACAATTATGTAGACCCTTTTTCTCCAAAGATACTTGAGGAACGTCTAGATTGTCGTCCAGTAATCAAATCCTAGATTAGACTAATACTGACTGACAATCCCTACTGCATAATAAATGTTGGGTCGAGTACACAACATTGCATACATTAAGCTTCCTACAGCAAAAGCATAGGAAATTCGTCTCATCAGCTCAACTTCTTGAGGTGTCTTAGGACATTGATCCTTATACAGAATGATTCCATGCTTGAAAGGTAACAAACCCCTCTTGAAATCCTGCATCCTATACCTGATCAACATTTAATCAATATACAATGCCGAGACAGGGCTAACTGTTTGTTCTTGTGATCCTGAATGATCTGGATCTCGAGAACATATTGTGCCTCACCCAAAACTTTCATTTGGAACTGGGCAGCTAGCCAACTCTTAATGTCAGCCAGATATCCTACATCATTCTCAATGAGTAAGATATCATCTAAATACAATACCAGGAAAGCTACTAAGTTGTTGATGATCTTCTTGTAAACACAAGGCTCAACAACGTTCTGGTCAAAGCCAAACGACTTGATAGCAGTGTTAAATCGGATATTCCAAGATCGAGATGCTTGTTTCAACCCATAAATGGACTTATTAAGCTTCCAAACTCTTTGCTCTTGATCTGGAACTACGAACCCCTCTAGTTGAATCATATAGATGGTCTCCTCAAGATTACCATGAAGAAAGGCAGTATTGACGTCCATTTGCCATATTTCATAATCATAAAATGTGGTTAAGGACAAGAGAATCCGGATAGAATTAAGCATGACAACAGGTGAGAAATTTCCTCATAGTCAACTCCCTTAACCTGGGTATAACCCTTTGACACAAGTCTGGCCTTAAAGGTTTGCTCCTTTCCATCTACACCTCTCTTTCGCTTATAGATCCATTTGCACCCAATAGGTTTGACCCCATTAGGTGGATCAACAAGCTCCTAGAAATTATTGAAGTACATAGACTCCATTTCTTGGTTCATGGCATTAACCCATTCATCTTTGTCAACATCCTCCATTGCTTTCTTAAAAGACAATGGATCCTCGGTCCCATCATTCGTAATGACATTCTGGGCTTCAGTAAAACCCATGTAGCGATCTGGTGGGTTCCTAACCCTCCCACTACGTCGAGGCAGTCTCAACTCTTGAGCTAGTTGACTAGACGTCTCGACCTCAACAACTCTTGTTGATCTGTCGGCTTGTTCAACAACTCTTGTTGAACCCTCAACAGTCTCAGTCTTACTTGAGATCTCACGTAAAACGAGCTTACTTCGTGGCTTATGATCCCTCATGTGATCTTCCAAGAAGATAGCATTAGTGGAAACAAACACTTTGTTCTCACTTGGATCATAGAAGTATCCTCCTCTCGTTTCCTTGGAGTAGTCCACAAACAGGAAAACCTTCGGACGCGGTTCCAACTTCTTTGGGTTAGTCGCTAGCACATGTGCCGGACAGCCCCAAATTCTAAAGTGGCGTAAACTACTTTTACGGCCTCTCCACAACTCAAAAGGTGTTTCAGAAACACTTTTCGAGAGAACGTTGTTCAGGAT